>NW_027095699.1:800395-859871 GCF_036850995.1 Saccopteryx leptura
CAAAACAAAAGATTTATTTCACCTACAGTTTTTCAGAGTTTCAGCTCACCAAAGCAGCTTTGAAGGCCCTACTGACATCACCAGATTCACATCTCCAGAGTCACACCTCAGTGAAGCCGCCAAAGTACCTACATTCTAGTACCAAACAAATTTGACTAGTACCAGTCACAGACAGAAAAGTGAAAACAATAGTTTAGAGGAAAGCCAGAAAATTCAGTAAAGTCAGAGAGTTGCTTTACCTACCTCCTTTATTTCTCTGCCGAATTGTCTAAATTGTTGAATTTGGAAACCAGGAGGTGTCTACCAGAGTACTGTTTGGACTCACAAGAAGACCAGGAGCTCTGAAAACATGTCAGGTGGCATGTCTCTCCTCGAGATTTAAGTGGGACTGGGCAGCCTCGTGGAGAGACCAGCCAATTCGGAGTGCCTCTACCAGGTGATGCGAAATACCATAGGCCCCACGTTGGGCACCAAATGTTATAAAGTACCCAATCCACAATTCCGCGTGTTTTCGTAAAGACACCAAGACCAGATAAATTTTGAAGAGTTTTATTAAAGGAGGAAATTTCTTAAATATGTTAGCTGCATATAGCTTACATGGGGCAGCAGTCTCAATTTGTGTGTGTCTATAATATTTTAGGGGCTGGTTTTATACCCTTAAGTATATATGGGCAGGAAAAAAGCCTGACATGGTATAAGCTTTGTTATCATCTACACAGGTTTGAAAAAAGAATGAAGGGGGGATGGGACACAATTCATTAGCAAGTTTAAAATTTACAAGGCAACAGTTACTTTACATACTAAAAGACATTTCTCTAATTTTAGTGTTCATCTGTTATTTTTTTGTTTAAAGATACATATATTAACTACATGCTTTCAGGAGGGGAGAGGTAGTTTCCATGGGGACAAATGCCTGTAAATGGCACATTAATATAAGAAAAGGTTTTTAAATTTCTTTTTTCTTTCTGCACCTGGCTAGCTATTTATGCATTTCCCCATAAGTGTGTGAAAAGGTCAGATAACCCAAGTCTTTTTCCCCTTTGCATTTACAATACAATGCCATTGGCCATCTTGATTTTATGCTAATCACATAAGTAAAAAGATTATTTAAAAATCTCTCTGTATGCCTAGCCCAAATTAATGAAATGTTTTTTGTTTTTTTGTGTGTGTATTTTTCTGAAGTTGGAAATGGGGAGGCAGTCAGACAGACTCCTGCATGCACCCGACCATGATCCACCTGGCATGCCCACCAGGGGGCGATGCTCTGCCCATCTGGGTGTTGCTCTGTTGCAACCAGAGCCATTCTAGCACCTGAGGCAGAGGCCATAGAGCCATCCTCAGCACCTGGGCCAACTTTGCTCCAATGGAGCCTTGGCTGCGGGAGGGGAAGAGAGAGACAGAGAGGAAGGAGAGAGGGAGGGGTGGAGAAGCAGATGGGCACTTCTGTGTGCCCTGGCCAGGAATAAAACCCAGGACTCCTGCACACCAGGCCGATGCTCCACCACTGAGCCAACAGGCCAGGGCCATGAAATGTTTTTTAAACTTCCTAAAATACTAATATTAATTTTGTAGCTTTTGGTGGAAGCTTTTGTACAACAGGCAGAAGCTCAGTGTGCACAAATGCCACCATCTTGGACCCACTGGAGAGTTCTTAAATAAAGTCTAATATTGGCTGCAGCAACAGGCTTCTGCTCTGATACGCTCTTATTTTCCATATTCAAATGTCTATACAGTTTTTGAGACATTGGTTTTTCTCTGACTTTAATTAGTTGTTGGAATCAGGAGGAGTAGTTTATTTTCACCTTTTTAGCTTTTTTTGTTGTAAAGTACTCAATTCACAATTCTGCGGGTTTTCATAGAGACACCAAGTCTAGATAAATTTTGAAGTTAATTATACATGGGTGGGGAAAAATACTGACATCACGGCATAAGCTTATAACCTTTGTTTTCTCCTATACAGGTTTGAGAAAAGGATGAGGGAGGGAATGGGACACAATTCATTAACAAGTTTATAACATCTGTGTCTACAGGATTCATAATTCACGCTTCTACACATTAAAACTTACAAAGCAACACAATGGTAAAAATGTCACTTTACGGCCCTGGCCGGTTTAACTTCTAAATGCTTTTTCTCTCCTTTAACACTTTCAAAAGCAAAGTTTTAATTTTTAATACTATTCCTACCCTGTTTTTTTTCAAATGGGAAAAACCTTTTTTGATTTGTAGGTGGATATTTGAAACTAGTCTCACTTCTATATTTTTAGTCACCTTACCCTTACTTTATTGCCTTTCCCCATCACTCTGCACAAAGCAAGCTGAACCTTAACCTAACCATGCACTTGGAGGCAGCGGTGGGGCTCACCTTCTGCCTGGGTGCACTGTGGTGGTGAGGGCAGGAGCGCCGCTAGGAAAAGGCATGTCCACGTTCACCTCCCCACAGCCTCGCCCCAACTCCATTGTTCTGCACACCGCACGTCCCTGCTTGGGTTTTCTATTCCTCAAACTGCCTATTTGCTAGTCTTTCAGCTCTAGAGTCTGGATAAACATTTTCAATTTGTGGGCTTCTCTTTTCTTTCTTCCCTGTGGCTGCTTGTAATATGGGACATTTATTTTTCCAATGGCCCTCTTCCTTACAATAAGCGCACTGATTCTTTTCTTGCTGAGTCCTATTTTTTTCTCAAATTTTTCTTCTCTATTTTTCTCCTTTGGTGATCCCTCACCCTTAAAAAGTTTGTTGAAGTGCTGCTACTATTCCTTTAGTTATTCTTTTATCCTGTTTCAAACTCAAAGCTGGCCTGACTAGGAAGACGTGGCACCCTCTTTGTATGGAGCAAGGTTTTAACCATTCAGGTGGATTTATTTTTAAATTTAGCCATTGATCAATATATGGAAACTAATTAAGACAGCCTGGATTCCCAGTTACTATATTTCAGACTGCCCTTACTATCTGGGGATTAAAGGTTCCAATTTGTAGCCACTCAACCTTGAATCTAGGCCATTCTGATTCACAGAGAGTGCAAAGTCTTTTTTTGGACCATTTAATTTTACATTCATGGTTGTCTTCATAAGCTTCTTGAAAGTGCTTTCAAAAACAATCTAACAGGGTCTTTTGTAAAGTGGACCCTCCTCCCTTATTTAATTGGTGGCCAAGGCCACCAATGATAGAATTAAAACTAGTTCAGAAGAATCCAGAAATAAGTGCACCAGTAAAGCAAGAAAGGTAAGACAGATAATTAACAAGCACCCAGAATAAAGGGTGTTTGACTATAGAGGTATTAATTACTATACAAGAGAAGGGAAGAAGCCAACAGAAGAGAATGATTTCCTTCAGAGGAGAAAGCTAACAGGGTGCTCTGAAGCTCATTTGAGAACAAAAAGAGAACAATGATTTCCCACTTAAGATTGCTTTTTTGTCAGAAGCTTCCAATTTTGACACAAAAAACTTAAGCCAGGCCTTAAAACATATACATTTAGACATTAAACAAAAGACTTACACACACACACACACTCACTCACATGAGTGCACCTTCATAAAGAGGGAAGGGCTCCCTCTTGTGGCCTCTCAGGTGTACACAGGCTGTATCCCTGCAAGGACTTTAGACTTAAACTCAGGAATTTTAGACAAAAATAAGAAAAAGAAATACTGAGATCTCAACAAACACAGAGAAGTCTCTGGAAGTTTGGGGCGAGATTAATCCAGGTTAGCTCAGCCTCCATTTATTCAGTGCAATGCAAGACTGACTAATCCCAGATGGACTCAACCTCCACCATGTCCTCCTAGAGATAGAAATAATTGTCCCCACTTCTGGCATTTAACTGAGAGACCTACTAGATACCTCCAGAAGTCCTGGGCCAGATGAAGTTCCTACTAATACCTCTCTTAGAGAAACTGATGTCTCTGAAGGCCCGCTGCAGAACTGGTGGACCTGATCTACTTGGTTCTCATTAATGTCCATCTAAAGTACCAGCAGATATCCCCAAGAGCCTGAAGCAGGAACCAAACCCCTACAATCATCCCTCCAAATTATAACCAGATGTTCACCAGCAAAACCCAAAGCAGGACCACTAAAACTCCCCATTGACATCTTGCTCTTGGAGAGTATACTGCAAACATATGACCATGTATAATTTATTTTCTCATACCCCAAAACAGAAAGAATATAGATTAGTTACAAACAGCAAAGTAACTTTGAAGGCCCTACCTTCTCCACTGGAGTTCTACATCTTCGAAGTCACAATTCAGCAAAGCCTCAAATCCACTCTACCTACTTCTAGTCCAAAACAAAAAAGCGAAAGCAAGAGTTCATAGAAAAAACAGAAAATTCAGTAAAGCAAAAAGAGTTTCTTTACCTACTTCCTCACGTTCTCTGCCAAATTATCCAAATTGTTGAATTTGGGAACCAAGAGGCATCTACAGTAGAACTGTCCAGACCCCACAGGAAGACCAGGAGCCCTGAAAACACTTCAGGTGGCAACTCTCTTTGAGATTCCAGCAGTACCAGGCAGCCTCCTGGAAAGACCAGCTGATTCAAGGTGCCTCTACCAGTTGATGTGAAACAGCATTGGCCTTGCATGGGAGCCAAATATTATAAAGTACGCAATCCACAATTCTGCGGGTTTTCATAGAGACACCACATCCAGATAAATTTTGAGGAGTTTTATTAAAGGAGAAAATTTCTTAAATATGTCAGCCACATATAGCTTACATGGGGCAGCAGTCCCAAATTGTGAGCATCTATAATATTATAGGGGCTGGTTATATATCCTTAATTATTCATGGGCAGGGGAAAAGCCTGACATTTTGGCATAATTTTACAACCTTTGTTTTCTCCTATACAGGTTTGGGAAAAGGATGAGGGAGGGAATGGGACACAATTCATTAGTAAGTTTATAACATCTGTCTATAGGATTCATAAAAAGATGCTTCTATACATTAAAACTTACAAGGCAACACAATGGTAAAAATGTCACTTTACATATTAAAAGCATCCCTATATTTTATCGTGTTCATTTGCTATTTTTTTGTTCAAAGATATATACATTAACTACACGTTTTAGGAGGGGAGAGATAGTTTCCATGGGGACAAATGCCTATAAATGATCCATTAATATAAGGAAAGGTTTAAATTAATTTTTCTCTTTCTACACCTGGCTAGCTATTCACTTGCTTCTCTATAGGTGTGCAGGAAGTTCAGAGACTCCAAATTTCCTCCCCTCTGCATTTACAATACACTGCTATCAGCCATTCTGGTATGATGCTAATCACACAAGTACAAAGATCATTTACAAAATCTCTCTGCACGCCTAGGTCAAATTAATAAAAGGTTCTTTAAGCTTCCTAAAGTATTAATATTAATTCTGTAGATTTTGGTACCTTGCAACATTTTCTCCTGTGTGGATGGGCATGAGAACTGCCAAGCCTCTTACTTGTAAGACCAGAAACTGAAGTCTTGCATTAGTCGCCTTTTATCTCTTGGCTTCTTGTTTCCTATTTGTAAAATAAAAGAATCAGATCACTTTGTGGTGCCAAAATTCTCCTCTAGCTCCAGCATTCTCTTCATTCAATAAGCACAGACTTGCATGAATGACAGTGCCAATTTATGACATTTGCTATCATTCTACAGGTAGACCTGCAGGTGGACAAAGAGAGGCACAGTTTTTTTGAGTCCTCCCTTGGTAACATTTATTAAATCCAAAAATTTCAGGAGTCCAAGAAATTCAACTTTGTGGAGCTAGTAAGTTCCATGTATTCTTTAATGTTCTATTTTTCCATCTCATTGTATCTTTTTCGATTTCCCTTAACAATGCTTTGTAATTTTCATTATATAGGTCCTTTACATTCTTTGTTATGTTTATTCCTAGGTATTTTATTTTTTTTGTTGCAATCGTGAAGGGGATTATTTTTTTGAGTTCGTTTTCTAATATTTCATTGTTGGCATAGAGAAAGGCTATGGACTTCTGTATGTTAATTTTGTATCCTGCGACCTTACTGTATTGGTTTATTGTTTCTAATAATCTTTTTGTGGAGTCCTTCGGGTTTTCGATGTATAGGATCATATCATCAGCAAAAAGTGATACCTTTACTTCTTCTTTTCCAATATGGATGCCTTTTATTTCTTTGTCTTGTCTGATTGCTCTGGCCAGAACTTCTAGCACCACGTTAAATAAGAGTGGAGAGAGTGGACAACCCTGTCTTCTTCCTGATTTAAGGTAGAAAGTCCTCAGTTTTATGCCATTTAAAATGATGTTGGCTGATGGTTTATCATATATGGCCTTTATCATGTTGAGATATTTTCCTTCTATACCCATTTTGTTGAGAGTCTTAAACATAAAATTGTGTTGTATTTTATCAAAAGCCTTTTCTGCATCTATTGATAAGATCATGTGGTTTTTGTTCTTTGTTTTGTTGATATGGTGTATTACGTTAACCGTTTTGCGTATGTTGAACCATCCTTGAGATTCTGGGATGAATCCCACTTGATCATGATGTATTATTTTTTTAATATGTTGTTGTATTCGGTTTGCCAGTATTTTGTTTAGTATTTTAGCATCTGTATTCATTAGAGATATTGGTCTGTAGTTTTCTTTCTTTGTGCCATCCTTGCCAGGTTTTGGTATGAGGGTTATGTTGGCCTCATAAAATGTGTTTGGAAGTATTGCTTCTTCTTCAATTTTTTGGAAGACTTTGAGTAGAATAGGAACCAAGTCTTCTTTGAATGTTTGATAGAATTCACTAGTATAACCGTCTGGGCCTGGACTTTTATTTTTGGGGAGGTTTTTAATAGTTTTTTCTATTTCCTCCCTGCTGATTGGTCTGTTTAGGCTTTCTGCTTCTTCATGACTCAGTCTAGGAAGGTTGTATTGTTCTAGGAATTTATCCATTTCTTCTAGATTGTTGTATTTGGTGGCATATAATTTTTCATAGTATTCTACAATAATTCTTTGTATATCTATGATGTCTGTGGTGATCTCTCCTCTTTCATTTTGGATTTTATTTATTTGAGTCCTGTGCCTTTTTTCCTTGGTGAGTCTTGCCAAGGGTTTGTCAATTTTGTTGATCTTTTCAAAGAACCAGCTCCTTGTTTTATTGATTTTTTCTATAGTTTTTCTGTTCTCTATTTCATTTATTTCTGCTCTGATTTTTATTATCTCCTTTCTTCGGTTGGTTTTGGGTTGTCTTTGTTCTTCTTTTTCTAGTTCCTTAAGGTGTGAAGTTAAGTGGTTTACTTCGGCTCTCTCTTGTTTGTTCATATAGGCCTGGAGTGATATGAACTTTCCTCTTATTACTGCTTTTGCTGCATCCCAGAGATTCTGATATGTCGTATTTTCATTTTCATTTGTCTGTATGTATCTTTTGATCTCTGCGCTTATTTCTTCTTTGACCCATTCATTTTTTAGAAGTATGTTGTTTAGTTTCCACATTTTTGTGGGTTTTTCCCCCTCTTTTTTGCAGTTGAATTCTAGTTTCAAGGCTTTATGATCAGAAAATATGCTTGGTACAATTTCAATTTTTCTAAATTTGCTGATATTGTCTTTGTGGCCCAACATATGGTCAATTCTTGAGAATGTTCCATGTACACTAGAGAAAAATGTATACTCTGTCGCTTTGGGATGAAGTGTCCTGTAGATGTCTATCATATCCAGGTGTTCTAGTATTTCGTTCAAGGCCACTATATCTTTATTGATTCTCTGTTTGGATGACCGATCTAGAGCCGTCAGCGGAGTATTGAGGTCTCCAAGTATGATTGTATTTTTGTTAGTTTTTGTTTTAAGGTCAATAAGTAGCTGTCTTATATATTTTGGTGCTCCTTGGTTTGGTGCATATATATTAAGGATTGTTATGTCTTCTTGATTCAGTGTCCCCTTAATCATTATGAAGTGACCATTTTTGTCTCTGAGTACTTTTTCTGTCTTGTAGTCAGCATTATCAGATATGAGTATTGCTACACCTGCTTTTTTTTGGGTGTTGTTTGCTTGGAGTATTGTTTTCAGCCTTTCACTTTGAATTTGTTTTTATCCTTGTTGCTTAGATGTGTTTCTTGTAGGCAGCATATAGTTGGATTTTCTTTTTTAATCCATTCTGCTACTCTGTGTCTTTTTATTGGTAAGTTTAATCCATTTACATTTAGTGTAATTATTGACACTTGTGGGTTCCCTACTGCCATTTTATAAATTGCTTTCTGTTAGTTTTGTATCTAGTTTGATTCTTCTCTTTTGTTTTTCTATCATTTGTTTCTGTTTGTTTGTGTTCCATACTTCTTTCCTCTGTTGCTACCTTTTTTAAGTCATGTGTTTTTGTGGTGGTTTTTTCTAGGGTGGTTACCATTAAGTAATGAAAAGGGTACCTACCATATTCATTGTAGTACCCTATCTTATAAGTACTTCTGCACTTCATCGTCCTTTGCTACTGTTAATCTCCATTCTCTCCCCCCCCCTTTTTTTTTTCCTTTGTTGTCACAGTTTAAGTTTGGTTTTATTGTGTTCTTGGTGGAGCTGTTACTTGTGGTGTTGTTTTCTTTTGTTCTTTGAATCTGGTTGGAAAACCCCCTTTAGTATTTCCTGGAGTGGGGGCTTTCTCGTGATAAATTCTCTCATCTTTTCTGTATTTGTGAATGTTTTTATATCTCCTTCATACTTGAAGGATAGCTTTGATGGGTATAGTATTCGTGGCTGAAAGTTCCTCTCTTTCAGGGCTTTAAATATTGGGGTCCACTCTCTTCTAGCTTGTAGAGTTTCTGCTGAGAAATCTGATGATAATCTAATAGGCCTTCCTTTATATGTTGTACTCTTCTTTTCCCTGGCTGCCTTGAGAATTTTTTCTTTGTCATTGGTTTGTGTCATCTTTATTATGATGTGCCTTGGAGTGGGTTTGTTGGGGTTAGAAAACTCGGTGTTCTGTTTGCTTCTTGAATTTGAGGCTTTAGTTCTTTCCACAGGCTTGGGAAGTTCTCGTCTATTATTTGTTTGAGTATATTCTCCATTCCATTTTCTTTCTCTTCTCCCTCTGATATACCTATTATTCTTATGTTATTCTTTCTGATGGAGTCAGATAATTCCTGTAGGGCTTTCTCGTTTTTTATTATTTTTGAGTCTTTTTCTTCTTCTCTCTGTTGTGCCTCAAGTTGTTTGTCTTCTATTTCACTAATCCTATCTTCAATCTGGGTTGTTCTGCTAGCTAAGCTTGTTACCTCGTTTTTCAGCTCGTGAATTGAGTTTTTCATTTCTGTTTGATTTGTTTTTATAGTTTCAATTTCCTTGGTAATATATTCTTTGTGTTCATTGAGTTGTTTTCTGATCTGCCTATATTGCCTTTCCGTGTTTTCTTGTATATCTCTGAGTATTTTTAAGATTTCTATTTTAAATTCTCTGTCATTTAGCTCCAAGGCTTCCAATATGTTAAGTCTTTTCTCCATAGATTTTTCCACATCTATTTGTGTTACCTCTCTTTCTTTTGTATCCATAATATTCGATTTCCTCTTTCTTATTGGCATCTGAGTGTGGTCTTGTTGATAGCACTAATTAGAATTAATAAAGAGTAAAAAGTAAAATACAAACAAAAAACAAAAAACAAAAAAAAAAAAAAAACAAAAAAAAAAAACAAAAAAAAAACAAAGGGTAAAACACCCCACAAAAAAAAGCAGTAATAATTTATTATTTCCCCCCTTTTTTTTTTCTTTGTTTTCCTTCCCTCCTCTCCCCTCCTCAGGGAAATATCGTGCCTATAATGGAGGGCCTGGTTTGCGGTAAAGAGTTCAAGGGGGACAAAAAAAAAAAAAAGGAAGAAAATCTTAGACAAGCATAAGTTGATCTGCCTGCGGGTGACGGTCAACCAAGAGATATAATGAGAGGGACAAGAGGGAACCAGAAAAAAAGGACAAAAAAAGGAATAATAAAGAAGAAAAAATAAAAATAATAAGTAAAAATACATTGTATTAAGTGGAGCAAAGACCAAATACAATGGAGACCTTGGGTTGGGAGGACCCAAAATGCCACAAAAACAAACCAACAAGAAAAAAACAAAAACAAAACTGAAAAAGAAAAACAAAGCCAAAAAAAACCTTGAGTCCCAAATTAACTAATTTGTTCGTGATTGAGGATTAAATGGGAGGAAAGTAAAACGAGAAAAGAAAAAACGAATAGAAAGGAAAAAATAAGAAAAAGAGAAAAACGAAGGAAGAAATAAAAAAGGAAGAGAAAAAAACAAAATAAAGCAAAAAAAAACAAAAGAGGAGAGAGTGAGAGTTAAGTGTCCTGGAGTATAACCCCAAAGGAGGGTGAGGATGAAGAAGAGAAATAAAATGTAACACTTATGGGTAGTGTAGTTCAAGAAAAGGGAAGCATAAGATGGGCAGAGAATAGAAGGACTGAGGTGGAGGAAATAAAGGCAATAAGATAGAAGAAACAAACAACAACAACAAAAAAAAAAACCAATGGAACAGGCTGCAAAGTCTGTAAATTTTTCCTGATTTTGAGATGTCAACCTCTTCCTCCTTCTCCTCTCTCCCTCTTCCCGGTCAGCGACTCTGCACCCCAGGCCCTGCCCCTGCACCACACCCAGGCAGGGACTTGCAGTTGATGAGGTTCTACGGCAATGTCACACAATTGGCTTTAGTCTTGCTGGTAGTCAAGGCCTGCTGGTGTCTGCAGGGTCCAACGACGAGAGAGTTCGCCTTCGTGGATTCTCTCTCCCAGTCCCCCCCTCCCGAACCAGCAGCCTGGCGATCCAGCCACAAGGCTGCCACTGCTTCTGCCTGGGGAGTAAGAGGCTCAAAGAGCTGGGAAATCCCCACTCTATCCCCACTCAGTGCAAGGCTCTGGGAAGGGCTCTGACAGTCAGGGCCTCCAGTGTAATCAGGCAGGGGTGGGAGTCAATTGTTGTCAAGGTGATTGTTCAGCACCTAGCATTCCGTTGGACCTCTCAACCCAGGCTTTCCACACTTTGTAGCCTGTTTTGGCTGGTAAGAAGAGGCACTAGTCTCTGCTTGCGACTAGTGTGGTATAGATCTTATTATCTGCCAAGTCCTTCTTGTTAGCATTTATCCCTGAATATGGAGGCTCTATCAATCAGAAGTTGCCCCCGCCCCTTTAGCGAGAGGCACCAAAAAAATATCACGCCTCTTGTCTTGGGTCGGTGAACTGAGAGAGATCTTATCAATTAGAACCGAGGGTGCGCAGATTTCACGGGTTAAGTTAATTTTAGTAATTGGGTCGCAGCTGTGCTCCCGAAGGTATTTCAGGCTGCCTGCGCGCGCCCCTCCCCCAACGCTTGATTGTTAGCTTGAATGGCTGGGTGAGGTGCCCCGCCCGCGGAGAGAATCTCCCAAGTAGGGAATACCGCCCTGGGGCCTCTCCCGCTCCCTGTGCGCGGGCCGCTGGGAACGTTAGCGGTGCTCAGTCTGCAATGCTCGGTCTGCAACCAGACCGGGCGCGCGCCAGCAGCTGCTCGCCGCTCGCTCTGCAACCGACCCGGGCGCTGCTCGCGGCGGCTGGCGGCGGCGGCTGGCGGCGGCGACTGGCAGCGGTGGCAGCTGGCGGCGGCGGCTGGCGGCAGCGGCTGCCGCTCGCGGCTTCCGAGAGCGGGATGACTTACCACAGGCACACTTCCTCGCGGCTTGAATGAACGTCCCTGCGGTAGCTTCCTCCACACCCTCGTCTCTCAGATTCGAGTGATAACAGTCCTTTTGCTTTCAGTTTGCTCCGAAGATAAATTTTCCTGTTTCTAGTTGATAAATTTGTTGTGATTTTGGGGAGATCTGTCGGATGCGCTGCTCACGGCGCCATTTCCGTGACGTCACTCTTCTTTAATGTTCTAAAAATATTTTCCAAATGCTTGGTAAATGTGGAGAACTTTGACTGTAAACCTGGGATTTCAAAGTATGTAAATATGCATAATTTTGATGAATCTGTCTCTTTCCTCCCCCATTTTTTCTTTCTAGCTATTTGTTTTTCTCTTTATTTTTTTCTCTCTTCCTCTTTCCCTCCCTGGATATCTCTATCACCCTTCTTTTTACCTTGTTTTCCTTTTTTCCTTCCTGCCATGCTTTCATAAAGCCTTTGAAAGTGCCCATCATATACCAGGCACTGTTCTAGGAATTCATATTCCTGCACTCAATGACTTCCCATTCTACTATTTTTACTTCTGTTTTTTTAACTTTTTTTAATTTAAATCTCTTTAATTTATTATAAAATATGATTTGACAACTATATTAAATTTTAACAACTTTTTTATTATAAAGATATATTTTTTTGCAGAAATGCTAGAAAAAATTATAAGAAAAAAAACAAATTTCCCAAATAGAGATAATTACTGTTAATACTACATTTTCATCCCATAGTCTCTGTGTACCTATTATATTTCTTTATCTATATGTACTGATGTAGAATGGGTGTGTGTACATCTGTGTGCATAGATGTGCATTGCACATGAGCATATCTCTCTGTGTCAATGTGTGTCTGTTATTTGTGTATACCTGTATATGTATACTAATAGATACATGAATTAGAACTGCTCTTTTGCTGTTCCACTTGGCTGCCTGACCCCACCCTTAATTACCGGACAGTTGCCTATGGGACAAAGGAATTCCTAGAAGCTGCTCAATCACCCCAAAAAGGACTATTCCAGAAAGCCCAACATACCAGCACACCCTTGCTCAGTGCTATCCCCAAACCTAGAAAGTTTTACCTCAGTCTGTTTCGGGGGCCCTTCCTCCTGGAGAAGTGCCCTGGCTGGTCTTTCTCCTCTAGTAAAGCCTGCACATCTGTTGTTTGAGTACCGTCTCATTCTTACATATACAAATGACTATTCACTTATCCAATAAATATTTATTGTACTTTTGTTATTTGCTCAACACTGGTTGTCTATAGTGAATGAGACAGACTCACTTTCTGTCTTTATGAATACTACACTGTCCTGGGGTAGACAGAGGTAATAAAAATATACATAAATAATATAATTATCAGTTTTGACAAAAACTGGATTTGGCAGTGCAATGTCTTTGGTTTCAGTTTTGGTTGATGGTGGCGAGGTCCAATATCTCAGCTTCTTGGAAGGCTGAGCTGAGGCCAAAGTCTCAGTCCTTTAGCAATGTTTGTTTTCATCTAGCTATAAAACTGAGAAAATTTACAAGTGACAAAACAAATACCCTGGGAGGTGTTCTGTGACCAAAGGAATCTAGCTTGTAAGTGGTGACCCCGGCTCGGATAACTTCTGGATGCCCCCAGCTTAGGGGATCTCTCAGTCTGAACTGCTAACATGGCATAAGAAAAAGTGCACATTAGAAATGAGGCAACTTTCTGCTAAACTATTAGAAATAGTGTTTATGCCCCTGACTGTCAAGAGCAAAGAAAAGACTTTTGATGTTGTCAAAACAGTAGACTGGATTATTTTTTAAAATTACCTTAGGTTTTTTTCACGTACTGTTATTTTTCCCAAAAGACAATGGCTTTCTCTCACCAGAGAGCTTAGTATTTTAGAGCATCACACCCATACAATAATGTCATAGGTTTGATCCTGGGTTAGGGCACATACAAAAACAGATTGTTGTTTCTGACTGTCTGTCTGTCTCCCCCCCTCCACCACCTTCCTCTAAGATTAATAATTAAAATATTTTTAAAAATGTAAAAAATGCCTGACCAGGCGGTGGCATAGTGGATGGAGCGTTGGACTGGGATGCAGAGGACCCAGATTTGAGACCCCCGATATCGCCAGCTTGAGCGCAGGCTCATCTGGTTTGAGCAAAAAAAAGCCCACCAGCTTAAACCCAAGGTTGCTGGCTCCAGCAAGGGGTTACTTGGTCTGCTGAAGTCCCGCGGTCAAGGAACATATGAGAAAGCAATCAATGAACAACTAAGGAGTTGCAACGCGCAATTAAAATCTAATAATTGATGCTTCTCCTCTCTCTTTGTTCCTGTCTGTCTGTCCCTGTCTATCCTGCTCTCTGACTCTCTGTCTCTATAAAAAAAAATGTAAAAAATGACAATGGCTTTTTTGTTGTTGTTACAGCTTAAATTGTATGGAGGAATGAATTATTTTTTTTCAAAATCTTATGCCAAGTGGAAAAAAACTGGTAAGTTTGTAAAGTACCATATTTCCCCATGTATAAAATGCCTCCATCTATAAGACGCACCTTAATTTTGGGGTCGAAAATTTGAGAAAAAGGTAACAAATATGAATAAGCAGGAAATGCAAGTAAAAAATTTGCAAGCACTGTACAAGATGAACCCAGTTTTTAGATCCCAAATTTTTCAAAAAAAGATCAATCTTATGCATGGGGAAATATGGTATATACCCTCCAGATGTCTCTGTGAACATTTCTTTCTTTTACTTTCTCTGGATTTAATTTACTATCCTGATTCTTAGTATGGGTGGAAAAACTGTGTATTTTTCGGTTTTTCCCCCTAAAATGTATTCATATATTTTGCCATAGGTTTTTTATGTAGTTTTAACTTGAATTGTTGATTTTGAAGGGGGGGTTATGTAAAAGTAAATATTTTAACTTAAAAAAGTAAGGGTTTTCTAGTTAGTTTCTACTACTGATTTCTAGATTAAGTGTAATGACAAGAAGAAACATGCTTTATATCATTTCAATGGTTTAAAGGTTGTTGAAACTTGCTTGAAAGAACATACAGTATGATCTCTGGTAAATGTTTTCCAAGCATGCTTCTCTGCTGCCACCTCATGTGCATCTTGAGAATAACACCTAGGTAAAAGTCACCAGAAAGTTTTTTCCTCTGCTGCTATCTGGGTGCATGTAACCAGAAACTGTCAACCTATTTGTGCATCACTGAGGTGTCTTTTCCCATTTATTCACTTTGAATTTTTTTGCATGCTTCTGTTTCAGGCATGGCATGGGCAGAAATGATGAGAGGCATGGAAAGGTGGCACGCGGATGGCCTGAGATGCAGACAGCGTGGGGTAGGGTGCATGAGGTGGGGCAAGGACATCACAGGGCAGGGGACTGGGCGTGGCTGTGGAGGGAGGGACCGGCTAGGGGAGGGCGCATGGTGAAAGCTATGTGAGTTGGGGAATGAGCGGGATGGGGCAGGGCAGAATGTGAGACTGGGCGGGGCACAAAGCAGGGCGCTGGCGAGCATGGTGTGGGGCATGGATTGCGAGGGGCGGGAATGGTGGGAAGTGGGGAAGACATCGCAGAGCTGCACGGGGGCAGGGTGGATGGCGATGTGATGAAGAGGCAAGTGGGGCACCGTGGGACAGGGTAGACAGTGAGGGATGGGGGTGGTGCGAGGCAGGGACAGTTTAGGGCATGGACTTTGAGGGCAGGACAATTCCCTGTGGCCTGGTCAGTCCCTGGAAAGGAGCTGCAGCCTCGTCTTAGACAGGAGCTTCCTCCCTGGAGAGAGGGTATGTCCCTGGAGAGGGTCTCCGTTTTTGGATTTGGTGACCATCCAAGTAAGGGGCCCTCCCTCTGTAGAGTGGCTCTAATTCCATAAAGGGACAACATCTCCCTGGAGATGTTTAGTGAGGAGAGAGATCTTCTTCCCCTTCCCCCCATCTTCCTTGTCAACTTAAGCAACGTCCAGACCTGTAGAATATTTATGACTTTATTTTAGCCAAACTCATGACAGTTGCTGGTAATCAAAGTCTCAGTGGATTAAAAAAAATGATCTGGAAAATGGTGTTTTGCCCCATATTTTGTGATAGATACATAAATTTACCAGAACCCAACTGCCCTTGGGTTCTTCCACCTGGCTTCCTGACCTCACCCTTACTTACTGGATAATCGCCCCTGAGGCAGAACAGTTCTTGGAAGCTGAAAGCATAAAACTGCCAAAGGGAACATACCAGAACCTCTGACTCAGTACTTGCTCAAAACTTTTTCAAACCCTATAAAATTTGCCTCATAGTCTATACCAGTGCCCTTGTCCCCAGAGTAGTGCCCAGCAGGGTTTCTTTCCTTTTTTCAATAAAGCCTGTTACTCTGGTCTTTTCAGACTCTGATAGATTCCAATATTTGGTGCCAAAACGTGGGATGGGGTAGCGGTTTCCTGGACGATCCCTCTTTGCCGTCCAAACTTACAATCAGAGAAGCAATGGGCAGTGGCAGCTCAACCCAGGCTTACACTCTGATTCTGTTTGGACATGTAATTGTAGGTTGATTGGCTGGCAATCTGACCATGTCCTGAACCCTTGCTGGACAAGAAGGTAAGGAGTTTTCTTCCTTCCCCTTCCCCAGTCGGCTTCTCTTTTCCACAAAAATTTGCTCTGGTCAGATGGTTTTCTCTGACATGCCTCAGCTTTTGAGGGGTTGGACTTTCACTCTCAGTAGACTGCTCAGAAAGAGTAGGCACCTAGCCAAACTCCTCCACTCTCTCTCTCGGAGCTCCCTGACAGGTGGTGATGAACTCTATAAGGGAAGACTCCCACACATGGAGATTTTCTTTTCTTGGGACAGTGCCAAAATGTCGGGATGCCTCCTCTTGCTCACCTGTCTCCACTACGGCATCTTCAGGTCATGTGTTTTGGGAAAGTGAGAGAAAAATGGTTCCAGTTTAAGAGAGGCACTATGTGAGGCAGAAATGGGCAGAAAACACTGTGAGGTACAGAATTAGATTGTTGATGGTAAAAAAAAGTATTTTCTAGGTGAAATATAGAAATATGGTTCAAAGAGATATCTGCATTTTTTAGTTTGTTTCTCTTTTCTTTGTTATCTGCCTTTCGGTTGAGGGAAATGCACTAGGCATGTTGCAGGTCTATCACAGCTTTTTCCATTAAATTTTTTACATTGATTTGAGAGAGAGAGAGAGAAACATAAAATTATTTCTTGGTCACTTCTCTTAGGTGCTGAGACCTGTGACAAACCCAAAACCTTGGCACACAGGGACACACTCCATGCATTGAGCCATCTGTTCAGGGCACCATAGTTTTTTTTTTAATTATTCTCTTTCAGTAGATAAAATTATTTTAGAATTATAATTACCATGTATGTTACAGGTTATTTAAAATTGTATTTTATAAGTGTAAGTAAAAAAACTTCCTGGTTTATCTGCTAATAAGGATTTCATGGTCAGCGGTCATAAAAGGTGGAAACAGGTTATATAATTTCACATATTTAAAGTTTGTTGTCACTTGCTTTATAGTGCAATATGGTCCCTTTTAAATGTGTCCTCAGTCTGTGTCACTGCCATTAGGTCGTGTGCATTTTTGGAATAACACCTTTGTGGTGGTAAGGAGAAACAAGGGTGGGTACAGTGTATTATCTGACATTGGTTGTATTGCAGGAATTAAGGCAGGACAAAAATGCCCAGACAACTTGATGAAGGAAGTAGAATTTATTTAGCTTGTGGAACAGCATGATCCCCAAAGAGGAAACCAAACGTGTGATCCTCAAAATTAGATTTTGTAAATCTTATATACCTTTTACAGAATACAAATATTCATGCAAGAGTATCGTGATCCCATTGTCTAGAGGCACATGTCACTCTCATGACTCCAGAATGGGAGAGTGAATTTAGGTGGAATAAGAGGATAAGTGTTGGAATTTTTAACTAAGGTATGTAAACATGGTTTCTTAAATGCTTTTGAGAAAAGAAAAAGGGGTTTTCAGATATGTTTTATCTTCCTTGCTCTGTGTAGCAAGTGGTCTCAGGCACCTTTTCAGAGAACTATAGAAGGTAGTTAATCTAGAACTGTCTGAATCAGTTACCCATGCAGGCTCCCTTCTTTGCATTTTTCTTGTATTTTTCTTCTCAGTGAAGAGGGGTCTGCCTCTCCTTCCTCATCTGATGCACTTACCTGCTTATGTTAAGTAAGTTTTCTCTCTAATGGTTTTCTTTTTTTGTGGTTATTTATTGGTTCTGAAAGAGGTGTTTTCTATCTTTAAATGAGAGTTGGATGAAATCCATGGTTATGCCCTGGCCAGGAAGCTTAGTTAGTTAGAGCATCATTCTGATACACCAAAGTTATAGGCTGAATCCTTAGTAAGGGGACATCTAAGAATTAATGAATGCATGAGAACATTGGTACTGTCATATTTAAAATTAGCAGTTCTAACAGATGTGAGTGCCATAATATAATAGTCTGAATTTGCCATTTTCTAATCATATATCAGGTAGAGCTTATTTTTACAAGGTTAGGTACTTGTTCTTGTTGAAATATGAAACATGAAAACTGAAAGTTTTTAAGTTTATCTGAGCCAAAATGACTCCAAACATTTGGAAGGAAGATCTCCAATACTGCAGACTGATCATGTAGCAATTTCTATTTAATTTATTTATTTTTAACATTTATTTTAGAGAGTGGAGATAGATAGAGAGGGGGGGGGAAAGAAAGCATCAACTTTCATATATGCCTTGATCTGGAGAGTTTAGTCATTTTATTTATTTTATCTATGTTAGAGTGTGGAGACAGAAAAGCAATTTTTATTTTAGAGAGATGAAGAAAGGGACAGATAGTGACAAACAGGAAGGAAATGAGATAAGATGCATTAATTCTTTGTTAGTGCACCATAGTTGTTCATTGATTGCTCTCTCTTATGTGCCTTGAACAGGAGACTAAAGCAGAACAAGTGACTTTTTGCTCATGACAGCAACATTGAACTTCAAGACAGTGACCATATGTCATGTCTATGATTCTATGCTCAGGTATGCAACCCAGCACTCAACTGGTGAGCCTGTGCTCATGCCAGCAACCTTGGTGTTTTAAACCTGGGTCATTTCCATCCCATTCCAATGCTCTATGCACTGCACCACTGCTTGGTCAGGCACCATTCCCATTTTATAGATTAAAAAACAGACACAGAGAAGTTGAGAATCTTGCCTTAGGTCGCAAAGCTGGTAAAGGCAGAGCTGAGATTGAAACCCCCTATGGAATGATCTAGAGTCCATGATGTGTATACCATGAGATTATCTCCCTAAAGAAACAGTGAGGAGAGAGTGAGGGAGATTAGCTACCCAGCCTGAGCCGGGGACACAGACATGCAAATATTTCTTCCTGGTTTTCACCAGAGACTACAGACGAGGTCAGAGAAAACCAGGACAGGAGCCAAGAAAAGCCAAGGGAGGAGGGTGGTGAGCCTACTAGGAGAGAAGCCTCCACTTCCCAGGAGTGAATGAAATCACTTTCCCTGGTGAGTCTGTCTCAAATCCCTCCCCCTAAGAAGTAACTTATGTAAATTGACTTCAGATTTCTACGTTTTTTCAGGTTGAGTTTCTGTGCTTGACAGTGTGAGTTCTCTATGGCCCTCTGGGAACTCTTTGCTTTCAGTGATGGGGATTGAAAGAATGAGGTATATGGGCATCATAGTTTTATGAAGATAAGATTTATTAGAACAGGAGGAGGAGAGAGACCAGGAGAATATGGGTGTTGACATTCCCAAATCACTAGAGAAACTATTTTTCCAGCTCATCTTTTGTCATGAAAGTGAAGTTGTTTAACTAGTTACTTCTGTACTAATTACAATCTAATGAGGGTAAGGGGTCAGTAAACTTTCTATGAAGTCCTCTCAGAGCTGGTGTATGACCTGTGTAAGAGCTATGAATGTGGAGACACAATTTATTGCTAATGATTCACTCACTCTCCTTGCAAACAAAGGGCTTCTCCCTTGAGTGTGTCTTCTGTTGTCTGAGGAGAGTTGACTTCTGTAAAACCCTCACTCTCACTTCCTGCAAACATAGGGCTTCTCCCCTGAGTGTGTTCTCTGGTGCATGATGAGATGTGATTTTTGTGTAAAGCCTCGTTCACACTCCCTGCAAACATAGGGCTTCTCCCCTGAGTGTATTCTCTGGTGCCTTAGGAGAGCTGACTTCTTTAAAAATCCTCACTCACACTCCCTGCAAACATAGGGCTTCTCTCCTGAGTGTGTTCTATGGTGTGAGAGGAGATGTATCTTCTGTGAAAAGCGTCACTCACACTCCCTGCAAATCATAGGGCTTCTCCCCTGAGTGTATCCTCTGGTGTCTGAAGAGACTTGACTTCTGTGAAAATCCTTGCTTACTCTCCCTGCAAACATAGGGCTTCTCCCCTGAGTGTGTCCTCTGGTATATTAGGAGAACTAACTTTCATGTAAAGCCTCATTCACACTCCCTGCAAACATAGAGCTTCTCCCCTGAGTGTATTCTCTGGTGCCTGAGGAGAGTTGACTTCTTTAAAAATCCTCGCTCACATTCCCTGCAAACATAGGGCTTCTCCCCTGAGTGTGTTCTCTGGTGTGCGATGAGATCTAACTTTTCATTAAAGTGTCTCTCACACTCCCTGCAAATATAGGGCTACTCCCCTGAGTGTATCCTCTGATGTCTGAAGAGACTTGACTCCTGTGAAAAGCATCGCTCACACTCCTTGCAAACATAGGGCTTCTCCCCTGAGTGTGTTTTCTGGTGTGTAAAGAGATGTGAGTTTCATGTAAAACCTCGTTCACACTCTCTGCAAACATAGGGCTTCTCCCCTGAGTGTGTTCTCTGGTGTGTGATGAGATCTGACTTTTCTGTAAAGCGTCGCTCACACTACCTGCAAACATAGGGCTTCTCCCCTGAGTGTATCCTCTGGTGTCTGAAGAGACTTGACTTCTGTGAAAAGCATCGCTCACACTCTCTGCAAACATAGGGCTTCTCCCCTGAGTGTGTTGTATGCTGTATGAGATGTGACTTCAGGAAAAAGAGTTGTTCACACTCCCTGCAAACATTGGGCTTCTTCCATGAGTGTGTCCTCTGGTGTCTGAGGAGGTCTGACTTTTTTGTAAAGCCTCGCTCACACTCTCTGCAAACATAGTTCTTCTCCCCTGAGTGTTTTCTCTGGTTTTTGAGGAAATGTGACCCATTATCAAAGCCTTGCAAACATTCTCCATACTTGATAACTTCATTTGTTGACATTACTACTCTCATAGACAGTTTTTCTGTGTCCACTGAATTCCCATTCTGGCCTCTGCTCAGTGATTTCTGTATCATTCTCTCTTGCTCACTAGAGATTCCCATGTGTCCTTTGGTAGGTTTGAAAAAGGCTCTTGAAATCCTCCTTGGACTGTTTCTTTAAATCAAATGTTTGTACTTCTCTTTGACCTTTTGACCTTCAGCTTTGCGATCCTCATTATGTGTATCAGTATGTTGCTGCTGCTGACTTTCATCCTCTGTGTAGGGATCCTTTGATTGGAGGTGTTTTCTTATAGATGTTCCTGGGAGAATATCAGAGGGGTAATTGCATCCCACATGTTGACTGAGAAATTTCTGACTGGAGAAGGCCAGAGAGAAGGAAGAACATGGGTGTATCTCTGGTTGTGATTCTGCTGAAAGAGAAAATTTTGGTCAGGACAGATGTTTATAAGGCTGCCTGGTTTATATGTTTTGTTTAGACCTGTCCCACGAGTCATTATTATAAAGTTGACAATATAATCTCTGTCTCCCACAAAGTGTTTTTTTACAGTCTGTTTTCTCTTTTCATGTTTATGTACTATATCTTTTTTAGAAATTCAGAAAGCCAATATGAAGGGTCCTTTCTATGCATTGCCAGATGAGGGACTGTCAAGTAGCATCAGGAGCTGTTTCACCCCTTGTATGGGTGGACCAATGCTGACATTCCTATATACATGTAGCTTTTAGCACAGTTCTTTATAGAGACCACTGACCCCAACTAGAAATTGCTTCCATCATTGTTTCCGACAGATGATAAACTGACAGTATGTTTTTCCTCAAGCTTCACATCAAATATTCATACTTGATTTTATTCAGTATCAGCCCATTTTATATACAATGGAAAGATTTTTTTCAAAATATTTTCCTAGCCCTGGCCGGTTGGCTCAGCGGTAGAGCATTAGCCTAGCGTGCGGAGGACCCAGGTACAATTCCTGGCCAGGCCAAACAGGAGAAGCGCCCATTTGCTTCTCCACCCCTCCACTGCGCCTTCCTCTCTGTCTCTCTTTTCCCCTCCCACAGCCAAGGCTCCATTGGAGCAAAGATTGCCTGGGCTCTGGGGATGGCTCTGTGGCCTCTGCCTCAGGTGCTAGAGTGGCTCTGGTTGCAACATAGCAACACCCAGGATGGGCAGAGCATCGCCCCCTGGTGGGCAGAGCATCACCCCTTGTGGGTGTGCCGGGTGGATCCCGGTCGAGCGCATGCGGGAGTCTGTCTGACTGTCTCTCCCTGTTTCCAGCTTCAGAAAAATGCAAAAAAAAAAAAATTTCCTAGCCACACTTTTTAAAAATTGATTGCTTTTTGAGGACAAAAAGAGGAGGATGAAGAAGAAGAATAAGAAGAGGAGAAGAAAAAAAAAAGACAAAAAAAGAGAGAGGCATTTATTTATTGTTCTTCCTAGACATGCAGTCATTGGTCATTTCTTGTATGTGCCCTGACCTGGGCTCAACCTTGGTGTTACAGGATGGAGCTCTAACCAATTGAGCTAACCAGCCAGGTCCCCCAATCATACTTCTTACATGCCTGACTTCAATCCCTCTCAAGCTAATTTATAATCTTTCTCACTTGGAGATAAAGTAATCTCTGAGGGTATTCTCACTGAACTGTATTCTCCGAAAATTAACAAAGCAAAACTTAAAGAATAAGCCACCCTATAGCCAAGAACAGCAGAATCATCCCACCTCACTCAGGAAGGTTTCCAGTATCTCAGCTGGGATCACAGCACTGCATTTCAGGCTTCTGGGCATCTATTCGACATCTGCTGTTACCCTATATGCTAGACAGAGGTGGCTTTCAGAAAACAGGCCCATGCTAGTTTTCCCAGTGGATAGAGTGTTGACCCAGCATGTGGACATCCCAGGTTCAAAATCTAGTCAGGGTAAAAATGAAAATTTACTATCTGCTTCTCCTCCCCTTCATCTTCCCCTTCTCTCCCCCCCCCAGCCAGTTGCTTGATTGGTTCGATCACCAGCTTGATAGTTTAATTGGTTCAATTGTTGAACTCAGGTGCTGCGGATAACTCAGCTAGTCTGAGCATGGACCTCAGACTTGGGTTGCTGGGTGGATCTTGGTTGGGGCACATTAAGGAATCTATCTTTCTTCCTCTCACTTAAAAAAAATTAAAATTTTTAAATGTTTTCTATCATCATAGAAAATTAAGGTTAGTGCTGTGTTAAAAGGCGATCATGTTCCTTGCTTATTGGTTAATGGCAGTTTTTTATTTCACCTGGTGCCTGGGGAATGGCAGGAGCAGTGAACAAACAGTATCAAAAGGGCTTAGGAAATGTTTGGCTTGTCAAGAATTATTTGTCCTAGAGACCTGAAGATCGCAGCAAAGTAGGCAAATGCACAGACTCCCAGCTCACACCACCAAACTGGATTACAAATTAATTTAAGATCAGTGTGAAAAACCAAATCTGGACTACAAGAACAGCTCTAAAAACTAAGGAGCAAAGAACAAGTTACACTGTGCCTGGTAGGGAGTACCAAGGAACAGTGAGTCTCCCCTGCTTAAGGGAACAAAGGGATTGTGAGTCTGAGAGCACAGAGGGTTCTAATTTCAAGGAAAAGAGTAGTAAATATAGCTCACAGCCACTTGCCTGGGACGTGGGAATGAGGTGTGTTGAAAGGGCTGGCTTATCTTCCAAAAGGAAAGGGGGGAGAATGACAGATAGTGACTGGCAGAGGAATGCATGGGAGGACCTGAGAAGCTGACTCATCCAATGCTGGATTAGGCCATAGCTGGGGAAGGGGTTTATCCTTCCACATAAAAAAAAAACAAGTGGTTCCAAGTCACCCATCTCAAGATATCTCTCCAGCTCCAATCAATGCAAGAAGACAAAGCTGAAAACAAGAAGTGAGAAGTTGGGGCAGTAACCCAGATCTCTATAGAGATCTGAGATACACCTCCCCTACTGAACCTGAGAAAACACTCTGAACCCAGAGAGAGTAACTGGCAGATCAAGCCTTCAGAGTCTCAGGTTACATCCACCACATTCCTCGATAGTTTCAAATAAGCCCACTGCTGAGATCAGTAAACAAGACTACCATTGAGATAACTCAAAAGAAAACAAACAAATCAAGACTTCAAAATGACTCGACTAGAAAAGCCAAACCTGACAGTGATTACAAACGACTGCTGCTAACAACCCAAGAAGACCTAGGAATAACATAAATAAAAGTCAGAGGAAGACAACACCAAACCTAGACTCAAACAGCCCTACAAACAACACATCCAAACACACAGACATAATGAGAAGACAGAAAAGTGCAATCCAAATAAAACCACAAGAGAAATCTCCAGAAAAGAAACTGTGTGATATGGAAATTAGCAAACTGCTGGATACAGAGTTTAGAATAATGATTGTTAGGAGGCTAGGAATCTTAGAACAACAATGGATGTTATTCTAAGGTCATTACAAAATCGTAAGGAAAGAGATAGCAAGTATAAAAAAGGACATTGAAATATTTTTTAAAAATTAGTCAGAGGTGACTAAGACAATATCAGAAATAAAGACCACAATAAAGGGAATTAATTCAGAATGGATGAAGCTGAGGATCGAATCAGCAAGTTAGAAAACATGATAAATAAAGGCATGAAAGCAGAGCAGAAAAAGAGACTCAAGAAGTCTGAGGTAACTCTAAGAGAGCTCTGTGATAACATGAAGAGAAATAACATCCGCATTATAGGGGTTCATAAAGAAGAAGAGAAAGAACAAGGGATAGAAACTGTATTCAACAAAGTCATAGCTGAAAATTTCCCTAAATTGATGCAAGGAAAAATTTCACACGTTCAAGAAGCACAGAGAACTCCATTAAAGAGAAACCCCAAAAGACCTACACCAAGACACATCATTATTAAAATAACAAAGCTAAGAGATAAAGAGAAAATATTAAAAGCTGCCAGAGAAAAAAAGACTATAATCTACAAAGGAGCCCCCATACAAATGACATCCAACTTCTCAACAGAAATATTTGAGGCCAGAAGGGAATGGCAAGAAATATTCAAAGTAATGCAGAACAAGAGACTACAACCAAGACTACTTTATCCAACAAGACTATCATTTAAAATTGAAGAAGAAATAAAAAGCTTCCCAGACCAAAAAAGAAAACAAACAAACAAAAAAAAACCTCAAGGAATTTATTACAACCAAACCAGTCCTGCAGGAAATGTTAAGGGGTCTGTTGTAAACAAACCAAAGTGGTAAAAGAATATAGCAAAAGAAGAATACAGCTTTAAAGAATAAAATGGCAATAAACAACTACATAGCAATAATAACCTTAAATGTAGAAGGATTAAATAATTCAATCAAAAGACATAGGATAGCTGCATGGATAAAAAACAGGACCCATACATATGCTGTCTACAGAGACACACCTTAAAACAAAAGATGCACATAGACTGAAGGTAAAAATATAAAAAAATTATTTTATGCAAATGGAAATGAAAAAAAAATTGGTGTAGCAATACTAATATCAAGCAAAATGGACTTTAAAACAAAGACTATAGTAAGAGATGAAGAAAGTCACTACATAATGATAAAGGGAGCAATTCAACAGGAAGATATAACCATAATAAATATTTATGCATCTAATATAGGAGCACCTAAGTATATAAACCAGACTTTGATGGATATAAAGAGCGATATCAACAGCAATGCTATAATAATAAGAGATTTCAATAACCCAATAACATCACTAGATAGATCCTCAAGAAAGAAAATTAACAAAGAAACAGCAGACTTAAAGGACACACTAGATCAACTTGATTTAATAGATATCTTTAGAACCTTTACCCCTAAGGCAGCAGAATATACATTCTTTTCAAGTGCTCATGGTACATTCTCTAAGACAGACCACATGCTAGGACACAAAAGTAGTCTCAACAAATTTAAGAAGATTGAAATTACATCAAGCATTTTCTCTGATCCAATGGCATGAAACTAGAAATCAACCACAACAGAAAAAATGAAATATATTCAAACACATGGAAACTAAATAGCATGTTATTAAGTAACGAATGGGTTAACAATGAAATTAAAGAAGAAATAAAAAAATTCCTAGAAACAAATGATAATGAGCAAACAACAATTCAAAATTTATGGGACACAGCAAAAGCAGTCCAGAGAGGAAAGTTCACAGCACTACAGGCATTCCTTAAGAAGCTTGCAAAAGCTCAAATAAACAACCTTACCCTTCATCTAAAAGGACTAGAAAAAGAACAGCAAGTAAGGCTCAGAGATTGTAAAAGAAAGAAAATAATAAAGATTGAAGCAGAAATAAATGAAATAGAAGCTACAGAAACAATATAGAGGATCAATGAAACCAAGAGCTGGTTCTTTGAAAAGATAAACAAGATCAATGAACCTTTAAGAATACTCACCAAGAAAGGAAGAGAGAAAACTCAAATAAATAAAATTAAAAATGAGAGTGGAGAAATAACAACTGACACAACAGAAATACAAAATATTGTAAGGAAACATTATGAAGAACTGTATGTCAAAATATTAAACCACCTAGGTAAAATAGACAAATTCCTTGAAACATATAATCTTCTAAAAATCAATCTGGAAGAATTAGAAAACCTAAAAACACTGATTACAACAAAAGAGATCAAACAGCTTCGAAAAAACAAAACTCCTGGGCCCGATGGCTTCACTGGTGAACTTTTACCAAATATTCAAAGAAAAATTAACTCCTATCCTTCTCAAGCTGTTTCAAAAAATTCAGGAGGAAGAAACACTTCTACGTTCCTTTTATGAGGCGAGCATAATTCTGATTCCAAAACCAGACAAAGACAACACAAAGAAAGAAAATTATAGGCCAATAAACCTGATGAATTCAGATGCTAAAATCCTCAACAAAAATATTAGCAAACCAGATCCAGCAATACTGAAAAAAACCATACATCATGATCAAGTGGGATTTTCTGGGGAGGCAAGGATGGTACAACATTCTTAAATCAATTAATGTGATTCACCACATTAAAAAAAGGAAGGAAAAAAGCCACATGATAATTTCAATCAATGCAGAAAAAGCATTTGATAAAATCCAGCACCCATTTATGATCAAAACTCTTAGCAAAGTGGGAATACAGGGAACATACCTCAATATGATAAAGGCCACTTCTGACAAACCCACAGCCAACATTATAATTAATGGATAAAAATTAAAAGCAATTCCCCTAAAATCTGGAACAAGGCAGGGGTGCCCTCTTTCACTACTCTTATTCAACATACTACTGGAAGTCCTAGCTATAGCAATCAGACAAGAAGAAATAGAAGGCATCCAAATTGGAAAAGAAGAAGTAACACTATTATTATTGGCAGATGATATGATACTGTATATAGAAAACCCTAAAGTCTCAGTCAAAAAATGACTGGACCTAATAAACGAATTCTACAAGATGGCAGGATATAAAATTAATGCACAGAAATCAGAGGTATTTTTATACATGAACAATAAACTGTCACAAAGAGAAATTAAGGAAACAATATCCTTCACTATCATAACCAAAAAACTAAAGTACCTAGGAGTAAATTTAACCAAGGAGGTTAAAGTCTTGTACTCAGAAAATTATAAAACATTGATAAAAGAAATCAAGAAAGACACAAACAAGTGGAAGCATATACTGTGCTCATGGTTAGGAAGAATAAACATAATTAAAATGTTTATATTACCCAAAGCAATTTATAAATTCAATGCAATACCAATTAAAATACCAATGACATACTTCAAAGATATAGAACACATATTCCAAAAATTTATATGAGATCAAGAAAGAACACGAATAACCTCAGCAATCTTGAAAAAGAAGAATAAAGTGGGAGGTATCACAGTTTCTGATATCAAGTTATACTACAAGGCCATTGCACCCAAAAGAGCTTGATACTGGCATAAGAACAACCATATAGATCAATGAAAGAGAACAGAGAACTCAAAAATAAACCTATATTTTTATGGACAATTGATATTTGACAAAGGAGGTAAGAGCATACAGTGGAGTAAAGACAGTCTCTTTAACAAATGGTATTGGGAAAACTGGAGAGCTACCTGTAAAAAAGGAAACTTACACCATTCACAAAAATAAACTCAAAATAAATAAAGGACTTAAATGTAAATTGTGAAACCATAAGTATGCTAGAAGAAAACTTAGGCAGTAAGCTCACCAACATCTATCATAGCAATATCTTTGCTGATTTATCTCCACAGACAAATAAAATAAAAGGATAAACAAATGAAGCTATATCAAACTAAAATGCTTTTGCACAGCTAAAGACAATATGAACAGAATAAAAAGAAAAACCACACAATGGGAGAACATATTCGACAATACATCTGATAAGGGATTAATAACCAAAATTTATAAAGAACTTGTAAAACTCAACACCAGAAAGACAAACATTATCCAATCAAAAAATGGGCACAAGAAATAAATATACACTTTTCCAAAGAGGACATACAGATGGCCAATAAACAAATAAAAGAAATGTTCAACATCACTAATCATTAGAGAAATGCAAATTAAAACCACAGTGAGATACCACTTCACACCACTCAGAATGGCACTCATTAACAAAACAACACACCATAGGTGCTGGCAAAGATATGGAGAAAGGGGCACCCTCCTGCACTGCTGGTGGGAATGCAAACTGGTGCAGCCACTGTGGAAAAAAACAGTATGGAGATTCCTCAAAAAATTAGAAATGGAACTGCCCTTTGACCCAGCCATCCCACTTATAAGAATATATCCTAAGGACACCATATCACCGACTAAAAAAAAAATGCACCCCCACGTTTATGGCAGCATTGTTCAGAATATCAAAGATCTGGAAACAGCCCAAGTGTCCATCAGTGTATGAGTGGATTAAAAAGCTGTGGTACATATATACAATAAAATACTATGGGGTTATGAAAAAGAAGAAAATATTACCTTTTACAACAATATGGAGGGACCTGGAAACTATTTTGTTGAATGAAATAAGCCAGGCAGAGAAAGAAATATATCATGTGACCTCACTCATTTAAGGAATCCAAAGAATAATGAAAACTGAGGAACAGAACTGAGACATAGGAGAGATCAAAGGGACCAGAGGAAAAGAGGACAGAAGGAAAGGGGATGATAGGATGGGATAAACCTGAAGGAGGGGGGGGGGAGAGAGCTGTAGGGAGGGGAGCAAGGGAGATGTTGAGGGGAATGGGGAAAGAGGAGATGCATTGGGGTCACCCTAGTATCTATGTAAACACAATTAATTAAATTAAAATAAAAAGAAGAAAAAAAATTTAAAAAACTAAAAAATATAAAAATTTCTCCTAAGTATCAAAGGCATATGAAATGAATCCTTAATTTCTGAACCATCTGATTCAAAATCTTACTGACTTTAGAGTATATCATGAACATTTCTAAGGTGAGTTCTCTTTTTACTTTCCATTTTGAAGAATGGTTGTGCCCACCTCTAGCTGCTGAGAGCTCTCTCTTCTGCTTGCTTCTGCACTTGTTGCCCAGCTTTTGGCCATACTCGTCACCATACAAGACTAGCAGCTCACAGTCTGGCTTGATGACCTGACAGGTTCGATAGAAATTCTGCCTGCGATACTGAAAGGCCACCAGGTTCTGCTTTTCATCATCCCAGGCAAAGTTCACATACCTAAGATTGAGGCAGGCGAAAGAAAAGAAACCCACAGATAATGAGTTTCTACTACCTCTCAGGTCCATGTCCAGCTCTGAACCTGATACTTGGGCTCTGATGTCACCCACTCCCACAGTGCTCCCAGAGAACCTTCTGTTCAATGTCTGAGCCTGTCACAATGTCATACAACCTCCTATCTCCAGGTTCTGCTTACAATGATCATCCTGCCTAATACCATTTTCCAAAGCCAATTCCAGATGTAACCTCCACCCTGATTGGCCATAAAACCCAGTGAACTCTAACTTCTCTAAACTAACTCAGGTCCTGTTTATATCACAGAACTTGATACTTGATGTAGGACTCTGTGTCTAGATTAGTTCACATCATTCAATACTCAGCCTAAGTTCATCTTTTTTGAGAGGCCTTTCTCCATTCTTCTCACATTTTATTTAGGTAGCATTTGATGCCTCATCCAGGTTCCCAAAAACACCTGGACGTCCCACTGCCCCACCAAAGTGAGAAATGGGGAGGCAGATAGACAAACTCCTGCATGCACCCAAACAGGATCCATCTGGAATGTCCACCAGAGGAGATACTCAGCCCATCTCAGCATTGTGCAGCTGCAACTGAAGCCATTCTAGCACCTGAGGCAAAGGCCATTGAGCCATCCTCAGTGCTGAGGACAACATTGCTCCAGTATAGCCTTGGCTGCAGGAAGGGAAGAGAAAGATAGAGATGAAGGAGAGAAGGAAGGGTAGAGAAGCAGATGAGCACTTCTGTGTGCCCTGGCTGGGAATCAAACCCTGGACTTCCATGATTGGGCTGATGCTCTACCGCTGAGCCAACTGATCAGAACTTGGAGGTCTCTTTATCTTAGCAAAATCATTCAGAACAATAATAGCTTATTCACATTCTGTAGCCTCTGATAAAAGAGCCCCTAGGAAAGTAGCAAATGATCAGAGCCCTGCAGGCTTCAGAACTCAGTTCTAATTAGAAGTGAGGCTCGGATAATTTGCTGCCCTCACAGTTTTAGGCTCTTTTTGGTTTAGGTATCCTGGCACTGTGCACTTCTCAAAAAATAGGAAAATTATAGTTAAACATTTTTAAAATCAATTGTTTTACTCTGTCTGCAATTCATCCTCTATGAGAAGATGGGTTATATAATCTGTTTTAATAATGAATACCTTCCTCTAAACTGGAATATAGTAAAGATTTGCTTAAATAATGTTCATTAGATCAGATAAAGTGTAATCTAGGCTCTCAAACTTTTTTTCCAGTGCCTAAATTTTGTCTAGCATAGAGATTTATATTTTGAGGACATATACTATATCTTTATCTCTTTTTTTCATCTAAATACCTCTTGCTTTGAAAGAGAAAGAGAAGAAAAAAAGAGAAACAGAGGATTGAGGGAGACCACTGAGGGAGGCATGATGAGAAGGAAAGATGTATGGGCCTGAGAGGGATGAGTGTTCTCTATGACTCCCTGAAACTTCTTGGCCTTACCTCATTAAGTTGGCCCAGGATTCATCCTTCGCATTCACGTACTCATGGCAGTTTCTCCCTTTGGTGATCTGCATTTCAGGAAGAAAATATAAAGGCTTTTTTTGAATGTGGATGTAATTTCTCTACTGTCAACAAAGCTCTTTCAGTTTGCATGCATTGCCACTCGTGACCACATGATACTTTCTTTACTCATTACATCTGAGTTGATCTGTTTACTTAGGGCTGGGAGGTGGCTTTCCTTTGTGTCTGTACCACTTTCCTGCCACTTAACCTGTGATCCTCAACAGGAGCTCCATGGTCTACAAAGTCTACTCAGTACCCAGGGCTAACCATATTGTCTCCATCCATGTCCTAGTATGTAGAAGGGCAGGTCCCACAAAGCCATGGGAGGGATGTAGAAAGTAACAAGACAGGAAGAGGTAAATACTTCTCACCAGCCAGGAGTATCCGTTGTTGCCTGCCTCTTCATCTTCTGTGATCTTGTCCTTATAAGGGCCAAAGTTCAGACCCACTGGTAGAGCAGATGCCTCATTCCTCACTCCAAGACCAGCTTCAGGAATGCCCGATGGTCTGATTCTCAACCCAGGGGCAGAGTGAAGGCTGTGTGGTTCAGATGCCCCTTATCCACTGCACTGTCTTTTACAAATGTAGGAGGCCCATGCATGTCACAACTGTCCATGAAGTAGTTTTGACACTTCTCACAATCTGGGGGTGAGAGCAACAGGGATTAGGAAAGGTTATTGCATGTTCCTGGTCATACAGAGCTTCAGAGAGAGTGAAGGCACTCACATCATTGAGCCTCAATTTTGTAGTGTAGATCAATAGGGAAATGGAATTATCCAATGGCCAAATGACCAGATGAAATTATTTTATGAAGAGATAACATGCTTTGTGAGGGTCACTTATAGAGGCAGTCATCATCCTGGGGCTTGCTGACCTCTTGGTACACTTGGCCTTTCCTTTCTCATAGGATATACATCTTTACTTTATTCTCCTTTCTCCTGAGTTCTAAGTTGGAGAAGAGTGAGTTTGGTGGAGTCTAGAATGTTAGTCCCTATTTTGTCAAAAAAACACATAATGTCCTCCCATCAAATTATCATTCATCCTTCTTTGTACTCTGGTATTTTCTTTTGTCAACTATTGGCTCAGAAATTCTCTGTAATATTAAACCTCTACACTGACTACAGATGGTCAATTCAAACTTTGTTTCTAGATCATCCCATTATGAGGTTTAATTTCCCAACTTTTAGTTATTCATAAAATATATATTTAGATCACAGTATACATAAGGTATTGAGGAAAGGCCTAGTATACAACACCAACAGGGTATGGTCGCTAGTATCTGGGGTGTATTTATTGGACAACATGAAAGTGTCAGTTTTTTATATTGAATTTATGCCCTAGACTGTGGCTCAGTGAGTAAAGTGTTTGCCCATTGTATGTCCCGGGTGTGATTCTGGTCAGGGTACTTAAGAGAAGCAACCATCTCCTTCTCCACACCTCCCTCTCCCAGTTCTCTACTTTATTTTGTGCAGCCAGCAGCTTAATTGTTCTAGCATTGGCCCTGGGAACTGAGAAAGCTTGGTTAGCTGGAGCACATCATTCTGAGGTGCTAAAAACCAGCTCAGTATTCAGAAATTGGGGTTTCCAGGTAGATCCTTGTAAGAGTCCATATGAGAGTCAGCCTCACTGTCTCCCCTCATCTTACCTAAAATATAAACAAATACATATGCAAATAAATAAATTGAATTCAACACTTTCAAAGAATATATGCATGTATCTTTACCTTACTTATTAGTATTCAAGAGCTCAGAGAATTTGTAAGATTTGCCCAAATCTCCAGTGTTAAATTCACTCTGAATTTAGTAGAGCTTAAATCCAGGCCTATCCAAAGTCCACCCCACATACCTAGGCCATACTAATTAGCCTTTCTAGAGGACTCAGAGGAACTGAAATCTACAAATGATTTTCTCTTACCCAATTTTTCACTAGAGTGTTTTCCAGACACATTAAAGAGATGACTGACACAGGGCCTGACACAATGGTCCCTCGCTCACAACCCCAGCTGCTTAATCACCACATTTAATCCTTTTCCATGTGCAATGTGGCCGGCACTGCCAAGGCAACCCTGTCCTGGAGAACTGCTCACTGGCCAGACCTTCCTCCTCCTCTTGTGATGACAAGTGCTCTGAATGAGTTATTTCTTATGTGCTAATTTTATACTTCTATACCATCCCTGCTCATTAACACATCTATAAATATGTGTAATTATTTACATATGGAAGCAGTGTAGCAAATCGCCCCTTTCTGCACAATGCACTGTTTGCATTGCGCTTGTTTGCTAAATGCCAGCTCTGTCCCTTGTTAACTGTTGAGACACTGGGACCTGATCATTATCAGTTTCAAAAAGGCAGCACCATGCCTGTGGCCCCTCACCTTGTTGCCTCCTAGTCCATTCTTCATGTGAGTCCTCAGTGTCCACCACCAGGGTTTTGGTGACCTACAAGCGGTGAATCATAAAAGCGGTTAGAGGGGCTCTGAGGCCTCGGGAAAAACAAAATCCTGGTCCCCAAAGTGAATCCCTTGAAGGAGCAGTCCCCACTCAGGTGGGCCTGATGCCCGCAGTTCCTACATCCTGGTTTCCGTGCCCCGTCACCTGTGTGCAGCAGCGAGTCCTGGTTCCTCACCCCATTGGGGCAGCGTGCCTTTTCCCAGTCACCCAAGGCGTCCACCCCTCCAGGAGAAGTAGGCATGGATGTCTCTGAAGGCTTCAGGGTCCTAGGGAGAGACACGGCCACGTGACTTTGTGCAGCAGCCAGCAGAAACCGCCTGCTCACCCTGCTTGGTCTGTTAAACCTAATCCGAAGAGACTCAAAACATTGAAGACATGAACAAAATCTGTTGATTCCAGACCAAAGCTTTACATTCTAGCTTAGCCAAGCAGCGGCAACTTTGAAAGAAATCTGAGGGAGAGCTTTGTTTTACCTAGTTTTTATAGTTTTGCAAGTGGGAAGTACAGAAGCAAAAATTGCAATTAGGTGCCCTTTACCACTATTAGTTATAGTCATATGCCCTTTAACATGATAGGACCATGTTCAATTTGCAAGCCATACATCATTTTAGAGAAAACAAAATTTATAAGTCTACACAATGATAGAAAGATGTCTCTTTATGTATTAAAAGACATTACTATATTTTCTAATGTTTATCCGCCATCTCTTTGTCCAGAGTCACACATCTTAACTACATGCATTCACATGGGAGAGGTAGTTTTCATGGGGACAAATGCCCATTAATGGCTCATTACTGTAAGAAAAGGTTTATTTGGGCTTTTCTCTTCCTGCACCTGGCTAGCCATTCACCCCGTTCCCCACAGGTGTGGTGGAATGTCAGGGAATCCATGTTTTCCTTCCCTTTGCATTTACAATACAATGCCAATGGCCATCCTGGTTTTATGCCAATCACACAGTACAGAGATTATTCACAAAATTTCTCTGCATACCTTAACCTAAATTAATAAAATGTTCTTTAAGGCTATTAAAATATTAATATTGATTCTGTAGCTTTTGGTACTTTACAACAATTGCAGGTGAGGTGGTGCAGTGGCTCCTCAGGTCCAGACTTCCCCCAGCCCACTGCCCACCTCTCCCTCAGTGCCCCGCCACCCCACACAAAATCCCATCTGTGTCTGTGCTCCAGCCACCCTGCAGGCCTGGCCCCTACGTTCCTGAGTGGGAGACGGCGATGAGGCTAACTGCTTGGCCCACGGGCACACATTCGCATGCCCATGTGCTTGCGCTGGGGTGTACAGAGAGGGAACACATGGGGCCACCTTCAGGGAAGCAAGGAAAGGCCAGGGTGGGGACTCCAGCCAAGTCAGTGACCTCCTTGCTCAAGCCAGCCACTTGGGCTTTAAGCTAGTGACCTTTAGGCTCAACCAGAGGTCATTGGGTCATGTCTATGATCCCATGCTCAAGCTGGTGAGTCCGCGCTCAAGCCAAATGAGCTTATTACATTTCCTTGTTATTCAAGCCCTCGCTTGAGTTCCTCTATTCTACTCTGAAGTTTATTGAACATCGTTATGACTTTTAGCTTTGAATTCTTTATCTGTCCAATTACCCATCTCTATTTAATTAGGATATTTCTCCTGAGTTTTTTCTTGTTCCTTCATTGGGGGTATATATATATATATATTTTTATTTTTTTTTTGTATTTTTCTGAAGCTAGAAACCGGGAGAGACAGTCAGACAGACTCCCGCATGCGCCTGACCGGGATCCACCCAGCACGCCCAACAGGGGCTACGCTCTGCCCACCAGGGGGCGATGCTCTGCCCCTCTGGGGCGTCGCTCTGCCATGACCAGAGCCACTCTAGCACCTGGGGCAGAGGCCGAGGAGCCATCCCCAGCGCCTGGGCCATCTTTGCTCCAATGGAGCCTTTGTTGCAGAAGGGGAAGAGAGAGACAGAGAGAGACAGAGTGGAAGGGGAGGGGGAGGGGTGGAGAAGCAGATGGGCACCTCTCCTGTGTGCCCTGACCGGGAATCGAACCCGGGACTTCTGCACGCCAGGCCGACGCTCTACCACTGAGCCAACTGGCCAGGGCCAAGGGATTATATATTCTTGTGTCTTCCATTTTGATTGACTTTCTGGTTTTGTTCCTTTGAGTAGGATGAAATAGTCCTCTCACCCAGTCTTTAAAAAGTTGTCTTTGTTACATTGTGTGTTGAATAGTTTCAGCCTGCTGGTTGAGGTTGGGGGAGGTGCATACAATGCCTGTCCTGTCACCTGGCCTGAGTGGGTTCTGATTGGGCTGCCTGGGGTGTGTGAGCTCCCTTGCCCATTTAATCTGGGCAGGACTCCTGGTGTAAAAGGGGCTGTGTGATATGTGTTTTGCGTGTCCTGTTTTAATTATCTGTTGTCAGAGCACAGTCTGCACTGGGTTTCTTGATTGCTTTCTTGTATCTAACCCCCCATTAGATCCACCCTTTGTCCTGGTGGGGTAGCCTGGGTGCACACACAGCCTTAATTTGTTCATTCTTCACCTTCTCAGGGCTTGGCAGCCCTGTGCACATGCACAGCATTGCCCCCCTCCCTCCACACTGGGCCACAAGGTTTTGCTAGCTTTTTGCTTTCTTTGGGTAGAGCAGCCCAGCCAGTGAGAGCAGCAGCATCTCCCAATTTCTGCACTTTCTCTGATCAGGCAGTCCAGTGTGCAGACCATAGCCCATTTCCTGGCTCCTCATTTTCTAGAAGGGGTAATGCCGGTAGTGACCCACTATTTCTGCACTTTCTCTGAATCATATAGCCCTGCAGCTGGTACCAGAGTGTTTTGTTAGCCCTGCACTCTCTCTAGGTGAGGGAGCCCCACATGCATATGCAGCTCAGTTGGCAAAGTGTCACCCTGCTATACCTACCTGCTGGGTTGATACTTGGAAAGAAAAGCTGTCTTTATATAAGCTATGCTGTCCTCATGATTCTGTTGTATTTAGCTCCAAGAGAGGTGGCTGGGGATGTGCTGTAGTGCCCTGCGGGTGGCCGTAGAGCCTGAATGGAGCTACTGTCTTCTATTCACATGTATGGGAGATGTAAACAGTGATGCTCTCTGGTCTCTTTGGACCTTGAGCTGATTCTTCACCTCCTGCAGAGCTCTCCTAGTTCCTCAGACTTCTCTATGCATTCTCTCTCTCTTTCTCTCTATCTTGTGCAGAAGCTGTTTAATTATTTCTCAGTTGTCTTTCAGGAGGAATTGTTCTAAGTAAAGGGGTACATTGGATGGGTTTGTGGGGGGGTGCAAGTTCAGCATCTACTTGTGCCACCATTTTGGACCCATTAGAGAGTTCTTAAATAAAGTCTGATATTGGCTGCAGCAACAGGCTTCTGCTCTGATATGCTTTTATTCTTCATAGTCAAATGTCTATACAATTATCGAGACATTGGTTTTTCCTCTGACTTCAATTACTTGTTCATCCAGGAGTATTTTATTTTAACCTTGTTTAGCTTTTTTCTCCTGTGAGGATGGGCATAATAACTTCCAAGCTTCTTACTTGTAAAACCAGAAATAGAAATTCTTGTGTTAATCACTTTTTATCTCTTGGCTTCCTGTTACCTATTTGTAAAATAAAGGGATCAGATCACTCCGTGGTGCCTAAACTCTCCTCTAGCTCAAGCATTCTGTTCATTCCATAAGAACTAACTTGCATGAATGACAGTGCCAATTTGTGACATTTGCTACCATTCTACAGGTAAACCTACAGGTGGACAAAAAGAGGCACATTATTTTCAATTTGTGCCTTAATTATGTTTATCAAATCCAGGAAGTTCAGGAGTTCAAGAAATTCAACATTGTGGAGCCTGTAAGTTTCATGTATTCTTTAATGCTGCAAAAATATTTTCTGAATGCTTGGTTAATAAGGAGAACTTTTATCATAAACTTAGGATCTCAAAGAATATGAATGTGTATAATTGTAATGAATCTCTCTCTTTCCTCCCCCATTTTTTCTCTCTAGCTATGATTTCTTTTTCTCTTTATTTCTTTCTCTCTTCCTCTTTCCCTCCCTGGATTTTTGTATCACCATTCTTTTCATCTTGTTTACCACCTTTCCTTCCTGCCGTTCTCATAAAGCCTTTGAAAGTGCCCATCATATACCAGGCACTGTGCTAGGAACTCATGTCCCTGCACTCAATGACTTTCCGTTCTATTTTTATTTCTATCTTTTTAACTTTTTTATTTAAATCTCCTTAATTTATTATAAAATATGATGTGCTTTGATTTGACAAATATATTTTACCAACTTTTTTATTATAAAAAATATACTCTTATTGCAAAAATGCTAAAAAAATGATAAGAAAAAAAAACCAACAAATTTCCCATAATGAGATATTTACTGTTAATATTATGACATTTTCTTCCCATATTCTCTGTGTACCTATTATATTTCTCTATATGTACCTAGGTAGATTGGGTGTGTGTACATCTGTGTGCATAGATGTGCATTGCACATGAGCATATCTCTCTGTGTCCATGTGTGTCTGTTATTTGTGTATATCTGTATATGTATACAAATGAGTATTTATTCACTCTTCCAATAAATACTTATTGTATTTCTATTATGTGCCAGGCACTATGCTTGACACTTGTTGCCTATAATGAATGAGACAGACTCACTTTCTGTCTTTATGAATACTATGCTGTCATGAGGTAGACAGAGGGAATGAAAAATATACATAAATAAAATAATTATAAGTTGTGACAAGCACTGGATTTGGCAGTGCAATGCCTTTTGTCCCAGTTTTGATTGATCATGGCAAGGTCCAATATATCAGCTTTTTTGAAGGCAGAGCTGAGACCTAATCTTGGTCCTTCAGCATTGCAGGTTCTCAGCTATAAAACTGAGAAACTTTACAAGTGATGAAACAAATACCATGAGAGGTGTTCTGTGACCAAAATAACCTAGCTTGTAAGTGATGATTCAGGCTCAGATAAATTCTGGATGCCCAGAGCTTAGCAGGTCTCATAGTCTGGACTGCTACCATGGCAGAAGAAATTGTGCATGTTAGAAAAGGGGTCACTTTGTGCTAAACAATTAGAAATATTGTTTACGTCCCTGACTCTCAAGAGCAAAGAAAAGACTTCTAGTGTTGTTACTACAACAGATAGATTATTATTTTATTTTTTTAATTAACTCAGGTTTTCTCTGGTACTTTTTTTCCCAAAAGATAATGGCTTGCTGTTACCAGAGAGCTCAGTAGGTTAGAGCAGGGGTAGTCAACCTTTTTATACCTACCACCCACTTTTGTAACTCTGTTAGTAGTAAAATTTTCTAACTGTCCACTGGTTCCACAATAATGGTGATTTATAAAGTAGGGAAGTAACTTTACTTTATAAAATTTATAAAGCAGAGTTTCAGCCAGTTAAATCATATAATAACAATTACCAAGTACTTTATGTCAGATTTTTGCTGTTTGGCAAAATAAATCTTTATAAAAAAATCTTACTATAGTTAAATCTATATATTTATACTTTGCATGCATAGAAATTACGTTAGTTAATTGAATTATTAGTGATATTCTTGAGGCTGATGCTGGGAAACTAAATATTGAATATCCAGTTCAATATTTGTGAGGAACAAACAAAAGTTTCCTTTTTCAGAAATTTAGATGGTTACTTTTGTCATAATATGATTAACAGCACTAAATGCTGATTCCACAAGATATGAGGTAGGGAAAGGTATCAATAAACTGAATACCATTTTCCACATATTTGTATATAAGACCGGCATTTTTTTATTTTGCCATGGGTTTTCATATCTACCACTGTCGAATTTATGTTTACTTTCTTCATCATATCTAGTTTCTAACAGTTCTTCTTGGCAAGTTGTATCAGCCTCTTCAATATTCAGTAAAAGGATTTTTCATCCAGTCATATACCTTCAATTTCAAAATATCTTCAAGTTGTTTTTTCATGTTCCAATTTAAATTCGTTGAGATGGTTACTCAGTCTGTCAATATCATCTGGAGTTACATCATCTTTTTTTAAATGATAATTGAGGAAATTGATAAAATTCTCTCTTCAATAGGTTATGATGAAGTAGTTCAAGTTTGTCAATAAATAATAGCACAATATTTTGGCAACCTATAAGAATTTAATTAGCTCTTTGAAGCTGCAAATTGACATAATTAAATCTCTTGAAAATATCTGCCAAGTAAAAGGCATCATTTTTTACTGTTTTTAACTGTTGACACAGATTGGTCTCACTATTACTTTCAAAAACCTGTATGACACTATCATATAATCCTACAAATTTAGCCAAAGGTGTACCATTTGACAGCCACTGAACTTCTGTGTGCAAAAGTAATGTAATAAAATCTTCATTATTGTCCTGGCAAAACTGCTGAAACAATTATTATTTGCTTTGGATTTGATGAATTTAATGATGAATGTAGTCTTGTACTTAGATGTTTTTCTACAAGATGTTGTCTGTGTACCACACAATGAATACATAAAACATTTGGCACTTTCTGCTCCAAATAAGCAATAAATCCACGACAGCGACCTACCATTGATGGTGCTCCATCAGTAGTACATGCAACAACATTATTCAAATGAATATTCTTTTTTGTAAAGTATGTTCTGAAATACTTTTTTTCTGATTAAAAAGAGATAATCCTTTTGTATCTGTGATGAGATTTATTGAGAATAGCATTTCTTTTCATAATATATTGTTTTTATCAAAATAGCATACATATGCCATCATTAAAGCTTCATTATCTGCAATGGTAGATTCGTCCAGTTGCATGGAAAATGAAGAGTTTTGGAGAATACTTATGTTTGTTTTCAATATTAACTGCCATTTTATCAATTCATTGCTTTTATTGTGCTATCGCTTAGGGGCAACTTTTTAAAATTTGAGATATATTCTGATGCATTACTGTTGAGATAAATTCTTTTATTGAAGGTATTATTACAGTTTCTCCAATAGTATAGCTTTTACCACTCTTTGCAATTATTTGTGAGATGAAATAAGAGGCAATTAATTTATCTTCATTCATTGTATGTTGTTTCTTCAATGATGCAACAATACTTAAACAATTTTGAAATTTTTTATATATTTTCAGAAAATAATATGCAATGTGCTTGTCCTTGTCATTTGGATGCTTTATAAAAGATGTTCTCACAATTGACTTGACTTCATTGCCTCATTGGATAATGTTTTATGGCACAATATACACATTGAATGTTGTTTATTTGCCAGAGATTTATGAAAAGCATCTTCAGATACTCCGGCAAATAGCTGCATGCATATTTTTTTTTTTAGGCATGGGCTTATATTTCACAATATTTTGTTTGAAAATGTGCTTGCTCTCAGAAATCTAACTACGTACTGACTTTAGTTTTGATTACTTAACAATTTAGCTTCACTTACAAAACGTGAACAAAACTTATGTGTTTGAAGTCTGTTGTGTGGTCACGATGTGACAAGTGTTGTGGTTGAGCGAGATTTTGTTGACACGAGACTAAGTATCCATGGTTGTGCGTTTTGTAAAATTTTATGTAGTGAGTGTCGGCCAATGGCATCACTTCTTTGTGATTGGGGCAAAGTAGCAAGACATGAGATAGTTTTGGCAGTCCAAGGGTTTTTTTGTTGTTGTTTTTTTAATTTTTTTTATTTTTATATTTATTTTAGAGAGGAGAGGGAGAGAAAGAGAGAGAGAGAGGAAAGACAGAGAGAGAGAAGGGGAGGAGCTGAAAGCATCAACTCCCATATGTGCCTTGACCAGGCAAGCTCAGGGTTTCGAATCGGCGACCTCAGCATTTCCAGGTCTATGCTTTATCCACTGCGCCACCACAGGTCAGGTGAAGGGGTTTTTTTTAGAATGTCACCCTATTACCCTAAAATCCGGGAATTGAGATGAAAATATGAGTTAATTGGTATCTCCATTGTCTGGTAGTTTCTGTCATAGAAAGAAGTGTTGAACCATGGAGTTCTTTGTCTCTGCTATGGGGTAATGAAATGACAAACTGCTAGTTTTGGGGCGACAATAGTGGTCATAAACTTCCCAGGAGGTGGGTGTGAACTCAGGATTAGGTACCTGGCCACTTGCGGATGTGGGGCAGGTGGTTGTGAAAGAGGTGGATGCGGTCCCAATACAAACGCCCTGTAAGAGAGTCTAACTGCTGATCTTGACAGGTCAATAGTTAGTCAATTAGTATTTATTTGTGGTGTCATTTGGTTGCTCCGCTACCACCCACCATGAAAGCTGGAATGCCTACTAATGGGCAGTAGGGGCCAGGTTGACTACCACTGGGTTAGAGCATCACACCCATACACTAATGTCATAGGTTTGATCCTGGGTCATGGCACATACAGAAAGAGATTGGTGTTTCTGACTATCTGTCTGTCTCACCTATTTCCTCTCTCTAATATTAATAACTAAAATTTAAAAAAAATAAAAAGTGACAATGGCTTTTTTTGGTTGTTGTTGCAGCTTAAATTGTATAGATTAGGGGTCAGGGACCTAAGGCTTGTGAGCCATATGTGGCTCTTTTAATGGCTGCATTTGGCTTGCAGACAAATCTTTAATTAAAAAAATAAAATTAAAAATATAAAATATTCTCATGTATTACAATCCATTCATTTCCTACCACTCATGTTTATGGTTGTGGGTGGCTGAAGCCAATCACAGCTGTCCTCCAGGACAACACCAAATTTTTATTGGATAATGCATAGCTTACACAGGTCATTGTATGGCTCTCATGGAATTACATTTTAAAATATGTGGCATTCATGTCTCTTTCAGCCAAAAAGGTTCCCTCCCCTGCCTTAAGTCATAAGGACCATGCCTGCTTAGAGCCTGTGCCCCACACCCAATGCAAACTATAAGCTGCAAACATATACATCATATTTACACTTATTTGACCCACAACAAACTTTAAAGATTTAAAATTACATAACCCATGTTTCCTACTCTCATAACAGTCAACCTTGAAATCAGTATCAACAGATAAAACAGGAAGTCTTTACTTAGTTATTAAATACCATTTTAAATAACCTGAAACATACATTGCAATTGGAATTCTAAACTTTTTTCAACTTAAAGATAATAATAAAATAAAAAAACAAGTAAACCTATGGTGCCCTGATCAGATGTCTCAGTGCATGGAGTGTCCTTACTGTGTGTCAAGGTTCTGGGTTCCATCCCAGGTCTCAACATTTAAGAGAAGCAAACAAAAAAGTTCACAACTAAATGGAACAACTGGTGACGTCACGGAAATGGCGCCGTGAGCAGCGCGTCCGACAGCTCTCCCCTAAATCACAAGAAATTTATCAACTAGAAACAGAAAAATTTATCCTCGGAGCATTCCGGAGTTCCACACAAACTGAAAGCGAAAGGACTGTTATCACTTGAATCTGAGAGACGAGGGTGTGGAGGAAGCTACCGCAGGGACGTTCATTCAAGCCGCGAGGAAGTGCGCCTGTGGTGAGTCAGCCCACACTCGGGAACCGCGAGCCGCCGCGAGCCGCCGCGAACCGCCGTGAGCCGGGCGCGCGCCCGGTCCAGTTGCAGAGCGAGCACCGCTTACGTTCCCAGCGGCCCACGCACTATAAGTGAGAGTCGCCAGCCACCGGTGCCCGGAGCACCCCATTCGTGCGTGTGCCCTGGGCATTCCATGCGTCCAGAGCGCCCTACTGGCCCGCACACCCAGGGTGCGCCATTATCCTGTGCCTGGTGCGATCCAGCCGCCAGCGGCAGAGCGAGCGGGAGAGGCTTGGGAGATTCTCTCCATGGGCGGGGCACCTCACCCAGCCATTCAAGCTAACAATCAAGCGTTGGGGGAGGGACGCGCGCAGGCAGCCTAAAATACCTTCGGGAGCACAGCTGCGACCCAATCACTGAAATTAGCTTAACCCATGAAATCTGCGCACCCTCGGTTCTAATTGATAAGATCCCTCTCAGTTCAGCGATCCAAGACAAGAGGCGTGATATTTTTTAGTGCCTCTCGCTAAAGGGGCGGGGGCAACTTCTGATTGATAGAGCCTCCATATTCAGGGATAAACGTTAACAAGAAGGACTTGGCAGATAATAAGATCTATACTACACTAGTCGCAAGCAGAGACTAGTGCCTCTTCTTCCCAGCAAAAACAGGCTACAAATTGTGGAAAGCCTGGGTTGAGAGGTCCAACTGAATGATAGGCGCTGAACAGTCACCTTGACAACAATTGACTCCCACCCCCGCCTGATTACACTGGAGGCCCTGACTGCCAGAGCCTTTCCCAAAGCCTTGCACTGAGTGGGGATAGAGTGGGGATTTCCCAGCTCTTTGAACCTCTTACTCCCCAGGCAGAAGCAGTTGCAGCCTTATAGCTGGATCACCAGGCTGCTAATTCAGAAAGGGGGGACTAGAAGAGAGAATCCAGGAAAGCAAACTCTCTCATCGTTCGACCCTGCAAACGCCAACAAGCCTTGACTACCAGCAAGACTAAAGCCAATTATATGACATTGCCATAGAATCCCATCAACTACAAATCCCTACCTAAGTGTGACACAGGGGCAGAGCCTGGGGTACAGAGTCACCGACCAGGAAGAGGGAGAGAAAAGAAAAAGGAAGAAGTTAACCTCTCAAAATCAAGAAAAATCCACAGACTTTACAACTTGTTCCACTAATTTTTTTTTGTTGTTGTTGTTTGTTTCTTCTATCTTATTGCCTTTATTTCCTCCACCTCGGTCCTTCTATTCTCTGCCCATCTTATGCTTCCCTTTTCTTGAACTACACTACCCATGAGTGTTACATTTTATTTCTCTTCTTCATCCTCACCCTCCTTTAAGGTTATACTCCAAAACACTTAACTCTCACTCTCTCCTCTTTTGTTTTTTTTTGTCTTGCTTTATTTTGTATTTTTTCTCTTCCTATTTTATTTCTTCCTTCGTTTTTCTCTTTTTCTTATTTTTTCCTTTCTATTCGTTTTTTCTTTTCTCATTTTACTTTCCTCCCATTTAATCCTCAATCACGAACAAATTAATTTGGGACTCAAGGCTTTTTTTTTGGCTTTATTTTTCTTTTTTGCTTTTGTTTTTATTTTTTTTCTTGTTTGTTTATTTTTGTGGCATTTTGGGTCCTCCCAACCCAAGGTCTCCATTGCATTTAGTCTTCGCTCCACTTAATACAACAGATTTTTACTTATTATTTTTATTTTTTTCTTCTTTATTATTCTTTTTTGGTCCTTTTTTCTGGTCCCCTCTTATCCCTCTCATTATATCTCCTAGTTGACCATCACTTACAAGCAAATCATCTTATGCTTGTCTAAGATTTTCTTCCTTTTTTTTTTTTTTTTTTTGCATTTAGTAGGTCCCTACTCCCTTTTTTTGCCCCTTGAACTCTTCGCCCCAAATCAGGCCCTCCATTATAGGCACGATATTTCCCTGAGGAGGGGAGAGGAGGGAAAGAGAAGAAAGAAAAAAGGGGGAAATAATAAATTATTACTGTTTTTTTTTTTGTGGGGTGTTTTACCTTTTTTTTTTTTTTTTTTTTTACTTTTTACTCTTTATTAATTCTAATTAGTGCTATCAACAAGACCACCCTCAGATGCCGATAAAAAAGAGGAAATCGAATATTATGGATACAAAAGAAAGAGAGGTAACACAAATAGATGTGGAAAAATCTATGGAGAAAATACTTAACATATTGGAAGCCTTGGAGCTAAATGACAGAGAATTTAAAATAGAAATCTTAAAAATACTCAGAGATATACAAGAAAACACAGAAAGGCAATATAGGAAGATCAGAAAACAACTCAATGAACACAAAGAATATACTACCAAGGAAATTGAAACTATAAAAACAAATCAAACAGAAATGAAAAACTCAATTCACGAGCTGAAAAACGAGGTAACAAGCTTAGCTAACAGAACAGCCCAGATTGAAGATAGGATTAGTGAAATAGAAGACAAACAACTTGAGGCACAACAGAGAGAAGAAGAAAGAGACTAAAAAATAATAAAAAATGAGAAAGCCCTACAGGAATTGTCTGACTACATCAGAAAGAATAACATAAGAATAATAGGTATATCAGAGGGAGAAGAAAAAGAAAATGGAACGGAGAATATACTCAAACAAATAATAGACGAGAACTTCCCAAGCCTGTGGAAAGAACTAAAGCCTCAAATTCAAGAAGCAAACAGAACACCGAGTTTTCTTAACCCCAACAAACCCACTCCAAGGCACATCATAATAAAGATGACACAAACCAATGACAAAGAAAAAATTCTCAAGGCAGCCAGGGAAAAGAAGAGTACAACATATAAAGGAAGGCCTATTAGATTGTCATCAGATTTTTCAGCAGAAACTCTACAAGCTAGAAGAGAGTGGACCCCAATATTTAAAGCCCTGAGAGAGAGGAACTTTCAGCCAAGAATACTATACCCATCAAAGCTATCCTTCAAGTATGAAGGAGATATAAAAACATTCACAAATACAGAAAAAATGAGAGAATTTATCAACAGAAAGCCCCCACTCCAGGAAATACTAAAGGGGGTTTTCCAACCAGATTCAAAGAACAAAAGAAAACAACACCACAAGTAACAGCTCCACCAAGAACACAATAAAACCAAACTTAAACTGTGACAACAAAGGAAAAAAAGGGGGGAGAGGATGGAGATTAACAGTAGCAAAGGACGATGAAGTGCAGAAATACTTATAAGATAGGGTACTACAAGGAATATGGTAGGTACCCCTTTCATTACTTAATGGTAACCACCCTTGAAAAAACCACCACAAAAACACTTGACTTAAAAAAGGTAGCAACAGAGGAAAGAAGTATGGAACACAAACAAACAAAAACAAATGATAGAAAAACAAAAGAGAAGAATCAAACTAGATACAAAACTAACAGAAAGCAATTTATAAAATGGCAGTAGGGAACCCACAAGTGTCAATAATTACACTAAATGTAAATGGATTAAACTTACCAATAAAAAGACACAAGTAGCAGAATGGATTAAAAAAGAAAATCCAACTATATGCTGCCTACAAGAAACACATCTAAGCAACAAGGATAAAAACAAATTCAAAGTGAAAGGCTGGAAAACAATACTCCAAGCAAACAACACCCAAAAAAAATGCAGGTGTAGCAATACTCATATCTAATAATGCTGACTACAAGACAGAAAAAGTACTCAGAGACAAAAATGGTCATTTCATAATGATTAAGGGGAAGTTGAATCAAGAACACATAACAATCCTTAATATATATGCACCAAACCAAGGAGAACCAAAATATATAAGACAGCTACTTATTGACCTTAAAACAAAAACTAACAAAAATACAATCATACTTGGAGACCTCAATACACCGCTGACGGCTCTAGATCGGTCATCCAAACAGAGAATCAACAAAGACATAGTGGCCTTAAACGAAACACTAGAACACCTGGATATGATAGACATCTACAGGACACTTCATCCCAAAGCGACAGAGTATACATTTTTCTCTAGTGTACATGGAACATTCTCAAGAATTGACCATATGTTGGGCCACAAAGACAATATCAGCAAATTTAGAAAAATTGAAATTGTACCAAGCATATTTTCTGATCATAAAGCCTTGAAACTAGAATTCAACTGCAAAAAAGAGGGGGAAAAACCCACAAAAATGTGGAAACTAAACAACATACTTCTAAAAAATGAATGGGTCAAAGAAGAAATAAGCGCAGAGATCAAAAGATATATACAGACAAATGAAAATGAAAATACGACATATCAGAATCTCTGGGATGCAGCAAAAGCAGTAATAAGAGGAAAGTTCATATCACTTCAGGCCTATATGAACAAACAAGAGAGAGCCGAAGTAAACCACTTAACTTCACACCTTAAGGAACTAGATAAAGAGGAACAAAGACAACCCAAAACCAGCTGAAGAAAGGAGATAATAAAAATCAGAGCAGAAATAAATGAAATAGAGAACAGAAAAACTATAGAAAAAATCAATAAAACAAGGAGCTGGTTCTTTGAAAAGATCAACAAAATTGACAAACCCTTGGCAAGACTCACCAAGGAAAAAAGGCACAGGACTCAAATAAATAAAATCCAAAATGAAAGAGGAGAGATCACCACAGACATCATAGATATACAAAGAATTATTGTAGAATACTATGAAAAATTATATGCCACCAAATACAACAATCTAGAAGAAATGGATAAATTCCTAGAACAATACAACCTTCCTAGACTGAGTCATGAAGAAGCAGAAAGCCTAAACAGAGCAAATCAGCAGGGAGGAAATAGAAAAAACTATTAAAAACATCCCCAAAAATAAAAGTCCAGGCCCAGACGGTTATACTAGTGAATTCTATCAAAAATTCAAAGAAGACTTGGTTCCTATTCTACTCAAACTCTTCCAAAAAATTGAAGAAGAAGCAATACTTCCAAACACATTTTATGAGGCCAACATAACCCTCATACCAAAACCTGGCAAGGATGGCACAAAGAAAGAAAACTACAGACCAATATCTCTAATGAATACAGATGCTAAAATACTAAACAAAATACTGGCAAACCGAATACAACAACATATTAAAAAAATAATACATCATGATCAAGTGGGATTCATCCCAGAATCTCAAGGATGGTTCAACATACGCAAAACGGTTAACGTAATACACCATATCAACAAAACAAAGAACAAAAACCACATGATCTTATCAATAGATGCAGAAAAGGCTTTTGATAAAATACAACACAATTTTATGTTTAAGACTCTCAACAAAATGGGTATAGAAGGAAAATATATCAACATGATAAAGGCCATATATGATAAACCATCAGCCAACATCCTATTAAACGGCATAAAACTGAGGACTTTCTACCTTAAATCAGGAACAAGACAGGGTTGTCCACTCTCTCCACTCTTATTTAACGTGGTGCTAGAAATTCTGGCCAGAGCAATCAGACAAGACAAAGAAATAAAAGGCATCCATATCGGAAAAGAAGAAGTAAAGGTTTCACTTTTTGCTGATGATATGATCCTATACATCGAAAACCCGAAGGACTCCACAAAAAGATTATTAGAAACAATAAACCAATACAGTAAGGTCGCAGGATACAAAATTAACATACAAAAGTCCATAGCCTTTCTATATGCCAACAATGAAATATTAGAAAACGAACTCAAAAAAATAATCCCCTTCACGATTGCAACAAAAAAAATAAAATACCTAGGAATAAACATAACAAAGAACGTAAAGGACCTATATAATGAAAATTACAAAGCATTGTTAAGAGAAATCGAAAAAGATACAATGAGATGGAAAAATATTCCTTGTTCTTGGATAGGAAGAATAAATATAATCAAAATGGCCATATTACCCAAAGCAATATAGAAATTTAATGCAATTCCCATCAAAATTCCTATGAGATTTTTTAAAGAAATGGAACAAAAAATCATCAGATTTATATGGAACTATAAAAAACCCCGAATAGCCAAAACAATCCTAAGGAAAAAGAATGAAGCTGGGGGCATTACAATACCTGACTTTAAACTATATTATAGGGCCACGATAATCAAAACAGCATGGTATTGGCAGAAAAATAGACACTCAGACCAATGGAACAGAATAGAAAGCCCAGAAATAAAACCACATATATATGGTCAAATAATCTTTGATAATGGGGCCAACAACACACAATGGAGAAAAGAAAGCCTCTTCAACAAATGGTGTTGGGAAAACTGGAAAGCCACATGCAAAAGAATGAAACTCGACTACAGCCTATCCCCGTGTACTAAAATTAATTCAAAATGGATCAAAGACCTAAATATAAGACCTGAAACAATAAAGTACATAGAAGAAGACATAGGTACTAAAATCATGGACCTGGGTTTTAAAGAACATTTTATGAACTTGACTCCAATGGCAAGAGAAGTGAAGGCAAAGATAAATGAATGGGACTACATCAGAATAAAAAGTTTTTGCTCAGCAAGAGAAACTGATATAAAAATAAACAGACAGCCAACTAAATGGGAAATGATATTTTCAAACAACAGCTCAGATAAGGGCCTAATATCCAAAATTTACAAAGAACTCATAAAACTCAACAACAAACAAACAAACAATCCAATAAAGAAATGGGAAGAGAACATGAACAGACACTTCTCCCAGGAAGAGATACAAATGGCCAACAGATATATGAAAAGATGCTCAGCTTCATTAGTTATTAGAGAAATGCAAATCAAAACTACAATTAGATACCACCTCACTCCTGTTAGATTAGCTATTATCAACAAGACAGGTAATAGCAAATGTTGGAGAGGCTGTGGAGAAAAAGGAACCCTCATTCACTGTTGGTGGGACTGTAAAGTAGTACAACCATTATGGAGGAAAGTATGGTGGTTCCTCAAAAAACTGCAAATAGAACTACCTTATGACCCAGCAATGCCTCTACTGGGTATATACCCCAAAACCTCAGAAACATTGATACGTGAAGACACATGTAGCCCCATGTTCATTGCAGCACTGTTCACAGTGGCCAAGACATGGAAACAACCAAAAAGCCCTTCAATAGAAGACTGGATAAAGAAGATGTGGCACATATACACTATGGAATACTACTCAGCCATAAGAAATGATGACATCAGATCATTTACAGCAAAATGGTGGGATCTTGATAACATTATACGGAGTGAAATAAGTAAATCAGAAAAAAACAAGAACTACATGATTCCATACATTGGTGGAACATAAAAATGATACTAAGAGACATGGACAAGAGTGTGGTAGTTACCAAGGTTGGGGGGAGGGAGGACATGGGAGGGAGGGAGGGAGAGAGTTAGGGAGAGGGGGAGGGGCACAGAGAACTAGATAGAGGGTGGCGGAGGACAGTCTGACTTTGTTCGAGGGTTTTGCAACATAATTTAATGACAAAATAACCTAGACATGTTTTCTTTGAATATATGTACCCTGATTTATTAATGTCATCCCATTACCATTAATAAAAAATTTATTATAAAAAAAAAAATCTTGCTTCTTCAGAATAAACGGCCTGGTCCAGGTGATTCGATCTGAAAAAAAATAAAATAAAAAAAAAATAAATGGAACAACTAAGTGGAGAAATAAGCTCATAGTTCTCTGTTGGGCAGATAAAATATATTATGCTCACTTTGTTAAAGATGGCGATGCCCACGTGGAAGCCATCGCCCAGGTGATATTAATGTGTGTTGGGGGCGGGCTGTGGGCAGGCAGGATCCTTGTAGCCTGGGGCTTGGTTTTAGGACTAAGCCTTTCCCACCCTTTTTGATGTGGGGTGGTACATTCCCGTCATGACTCAGATAGGTGACTTTGTTTTAGAAACTTTCCTATTTTGTACATTGCATTAAAAGTTCTGAATCTACACTGTAAAATGGGGGCAGAACAGGAGCTTGCCCTCTGGGTTCCTGAGATTAGCACTGGAAAGCAAAGAGAGCAGAGCAGAGAGCAGGGAGAGGCCACATGGAGGAGGCCAGGTGAAGCAGCCAAGATGGCAGAGTGTTGAGTAAGAAGCCAGTTTGTGCAGAGATTGTGCAGGGAGAAGGAAGGAGATGGGAAACATAGGTGAATAGGCTGGTGAGCTAGAAACCTTTGATTCTAGGAAACTCAGATAAGTCAGTAGCTTTGTGAGCACTGAATGTGAGTGGGTTTTAGAGCCCAGTGTGTGTTTTTACTTGCCAGCCAGGTGCAAGCTAAAATTAAAATGATGGCCAACAAGTTTTTGGCTCCATTGTTTTTTTACCGACTGTCCGAATCCAATGCAAACCTGCATGGGCCAAGCTGCTGTGATAGTGGCCCTGACTACTGGCTTTACATTCTCTCTCTCTTTCTCTTCCTCAAATCAATGTAAAAAAATTAAAATCCAATTAGAAATGGTGTGATATATCTGCAACATGCCTAGTACATTTCTCTAAACAAAAATGCAGAAAAAAGGGACAGAAAAATAAAGAAAAAGACCTAGATCTTTCTACGGATCATGTTTCTATTTTCCACAACTAGAAAGGACTACTTTTTTTTTTTACCATAATCTATCTCAACTCTGAAACTCACAGTGTTTCCCACCCACATTTGACTCTCATGGTGTGTCTCCTACAATGGAACCATTTCTCTCTTGCTTCCCCAAAACACCTGACTGGCAGTGCCTTGGGGAATCTCTTCCCAAACCTGAGGCTACAGGGTTGATGAGGCCAATGGACTTCTCAGGACACAATGGATTCCTTTAATGTGCCATTAATCCTATGAATACCGGAGCCTTCTATCAGATTAGACTAAATGGAACCCTGAGGCTTCTCCCTGGAGTTTCATAAAATACAATGTGAAACTCTCTTCCTTCTCTTTCTCCATCAATATCTACCTTCCTGCCAACATGAACACAACAAGCATGACTGGACAGGCACCAGAAGCCAGAAAGCTTACAGCTCATCAGGATCAAGGGGTAGAATGTTACAGTAATATAATGTTATAGTAATTAAATATATAGAAATATAGAAACTATAGAAAATATATTAAAATATTAGGGTATAATATTAAAAGCTACTAAGGTAAGTGTATAAGCTACAATCTCTGGGTGGGAGCTAATCTAGTGTATAGGGATGTGATAGGCAAGACTATGTCCTTTGTGCAGGGCCAGTAAAATTATATATAGATAAAAAGAGCTTTATGGGTCAAATAAGTTTGCAAATATGATATATATATTTGCTCACTTATAGTTTGTATTGGATGTGGGGGACAGGCTGTAAGCAGGCAGTGTCCTTTTAGCCTAACACTTAGTTTTAAGCCAAAACTTTTCCTCACACCATTGACTGTTGCATGATAGGGGGTGGTGCACTCTTATGAGGAATCATATTTATGCCTCAGATAAGTGGCTTTGTATCAGAGACTTTCTTGTTTGTATATTGCATTAAAGGTTTTGATCTCTACACTATAAAATGAGGCAGAAGAGCCCATGCTGGAGTACAGCAGAGAAAGGCCATGTGGAAGAGTGTAGAAGCAGCCAAGATGGTGGTAGTACTTTACAACATCTTTATTTCTATATATTTAATCACTATTGTAAAGTAGCATACCCCAGATGCTGAAAAGTACTGTACCTTACTTCTGTGGGTTTATGTAGAGACAACAAGTCCAGATGAGTTTTGAAGGGTTTTATTTAAGGAGATTTATTTAATATTCCAGCCACATATGCTGACACAGTACATTTGTAGACCCAAACTGTGTGTACCAAATACATCACAGGAGCTAGTTATATAACTGTGTGTCACACATGGGCTGAGAGCATGACATCATGGCATAAGCTTACAACATTTGTTTAGGGGACACACAGAAACATTAAGACTTTCAAGGCAACACAATCAAATATATTTACAATCTTTCAGGATTCATCTTTTCTCCTTTGCCTAGAGGTATTTTACCCTCAATATTACAGGAAGGGGGAGGAACTATAGTCAATGCAAGGTGGTATGTATATTCTTTCTCCCATTGAAAAAGAAGTTTCTCAGTTAACCTTTATTTTAGTTTTAAAATAAATGACCCATTGTCCTTGCAAGCCAGAAACTTCTACATTCTTCTCCCTCCACTCCCTAAAGGAAGGAAGGATGGGACAAGAAATTCTGATGTTTCCTCCTAGAATATCAATATTAATTTTTCAGCTTTTTGGTACCTTACTACACTATAACCTTATATTACTACAACAACACTCAACTAACTCAGTGACATGAACTTATATGCTAGTATTCAGAAGTGTCTCTGACACAAATCCAGATAAGGCAGACCTATCCTGGCCTTTAGCTAGACTTCCAGACCACAGACTAAAGAATGAACATCACATGGATCACACAAGCCACTTGGAACTCCCCTGGCCTGCCTGCTGGATATAAAGACTCTGGGACACCTTAGAACACTGAATTTTGTTGTGAACCACAAGATGCACTTCTTGGGTGGATAAAATGTATTATGCTCACTTTTTTAAAAGTGGCACTGCCCACGTGGAGGCCATTGCCCAGGTGATATTAATGTGTGTCTCTGTGGGCTGTGAGCAAGCAGGATCCTTGTAGCCTGGGGCTTGATTTTATGACTAAGGCTTTTCCACCCTTTTTGATGTGGGGTGGTACAATTCCATCATGCCTAAGATAAGTGACTTTGTATTAGAGACTTCCTTATTTTGTATATTGGATTAAAGGTTTTGGATTCTACTACAAATGGAGGCAGAACAGGAGCTTGCTCTCTTGGTTCCTGAGATCAATATTAGAGGGGTGAGCAGAGAGGAGAGAAGAAAGAGGCCACATGGAGGAGGCTGGGAGAAGCAGCCAAGATGGCAGAGTATTGGGTGAGAAGCCAGTTTGTGCAGAGTTTGTGCAGGGAGAAGAAAGAGGATGGGGAACAGAGGTAAATAAGTCTGGTGAGCTAGAAACCTTTGATTCTAGAAAACTAGGACAAGTCACTAGCTTTGTGAGCACTGAATGTGAGTGTATTTTCGAGCCCAGTTTGTGTTTTTACTTGCCCACCAGATGCAAGCTAGGATTAAAGATGATGGCCCACCAATTTTTGGCTCCATTGTTTCTTTACCGGCTGTCCGAATCCAATGTGAACCTGCATGGGCCAGGCTGCTGTGATGGTGGCTGTGGCTACTGGCTATACAGCACTGAAGCATCCTTGCTTGCTCATGACTCATGATGTGGTCTTTAGTTCTGCTTCAATACTGTAACTTATCTTTGATCATCCTAGTCTCTTACTTTCCTGCTTCCACCACATTCAGGTTTCTTTTTCAAATTTTGCACATTTGCCAGTTGACCTAAATGAAGCTCTGCTTTGCTTGCAAAATGCTTCCTGTTTCTAGAACACCTTCCATCTACACCCTTCATTTATAATGCTAAGGATTCTCATCATATTTTTATTAATCAACTTAAACAATTTTGCATACATTGCCTCTCCAAAGATATCTATACATAAACATAATGTCACACATGAAAATATCGGCCACAGTTTTATTAACATTATTGTCTTAGTTTCACTTCACCTATTAAAATACAAAATATAGTAAAGGTATATGTAAAGCCAGTAGCTTCGGCCAACATCACAATCACCTGGCTCATGCAGGTTCGCACTTGATTTGGACAGACAGTAATGAAACAATGAAGCCAAGAACTGGTGGGCCATTAGCTTTAATCCTAGCTTGAACCCTGTGGGCAAAAAATACACACAGTGGGAAAACACTTCCTTTCCATTCAGGGCTCCCCAAACCACTGACTTATCTGAGTTTCCTAGAATCAAAGGTTTTCAGCTCACCAGCCTTATTCACCTCTGTTTTTCATCTCCTTCACTTTGCACAAACTCTGTACAAACTGGCTTCTCTTTCAGCACTCTGCCTTCTTGGATGCTTCTCCTCTCCTCCACATGGCCTTCCTCTGCTCTCTGCTCTCTAATGGTAATCTTAGAAACTGAGAAAGCAAGCTCTCAGTCTGCCCCATTGTATAGTGTAGAAATCCAAACCTTTAATCCAATATACAGACAAGTCTCTGATACAAAGTCACATATCTGAGGCATAATGGGATTCCTCAAAAGGGTGGGAAAGGCTTAGTTTTAAAACATAGCCTTCAGCTATAACAACCCTGCCTGCTTACAGCCTGTCCCCTACACCCTATGTAAGCTATAAGCGAGCAAACCTATATATCTGTTGGAATCCATGGGAATCTGAAAAGACCAGTGTAGCAGGCTTTATTGAAAGGAAGAAAGGAACACTGTTGGGCATTTCTCCAGGGAGAAGGGCACAAGTACAGACTAGGGTGCAAATTTTTATAGCATTTGGGAGAGCCTGAGAAGGTACTGAGCCAGAAGTTCTGGTATGACCCCTCCTGTGAATTTACGGTTTCAGCTTTCTTGAACACTCCTACTTAGGGTCCTTGACCAGCTTCCTGGAACTCTTCTGCCTCAGGGACAATTATCCAGTAAATAAGGTTGAGGTGCAACAGTCAGGCAGAACAGCCAAAGGGCATTTGTTATTTCTGATAAATTCATATATCTATCAGTATCATATTTACAAACTTATTTGACCAACAGTATACAAAAAGCAATGAATAGAAAAAAATCACAACTACATTGAATAATTTCCTTGTGGCATATGGCTATGGAAATGAACTGCTGGGGTAACTCTTTATCAATAAACATAAATAGCCTAATTATTGGCACAAAGTAATGGATTCAAATTCAGACACATATTATATATGATGAAGGTTTCTCTTTACATGAAAGAAAAAAATATGATATTGTTGTAAGGTACAAAAAACAGCAAAATTAATACTGATATTCTAGGTGAAAAAGGTCAGGCTTTCCTGTCCTTTCTTTGGAAAATGGAGGAAAAAGAATATAAATGTCTCCTGACTTACAAGGATGACTAGGGTCATTTGTTTTTAAGTTCTTTAAAAGGATTAAGGTTATCTGAAGAACTCCCTTTTGCTTTCAATAAGAGGAAAAATTAACATACCACCCTAACTCTCCCTCCCTTCCTGGAATCCTGAAATTAAAGTGTACTTGTTAGGCAGATAAAATATATTATGCTCACTTTGTTAAAGATGATGCTGCTTAAGTGAGGCTGTCACCCAGGTGATATTATTGTGTGTTGGGGATCATTGTAGCCTGGGGCTTGGTTTTGGGATTAAGCCTTTCCCACCCTTTTTGATGTGGGGCGGTACAATTTAATCATGCCTCAGAGAAGTGACTTTGTATTAGAGACTTTCCTATTTTGTATATCAGATTAAAGGTTGTGAAGCTACAGTATAAAATAGCTTCACAGAACGGGAGCTTGCTCTCTTGGCTCCTGAGATTAACATTAGAGGAGAGAGCAGAGCAGAGAGCAGAGGAAGGCTACATGGAGGAGGCCAGAAGAAGCAGCCAAGATGGTGGAGTGTTGAGTGAGAAGCCAGTTTATACAGAGTTTGTGTGAGGAGAAGGAAAGAGTTGGGGAACAGAGGTGAATAAGTCTGGTGAGCTAGAAACCTTTGATTCTAGAAAACTCGGATAAGTCAGTAGCTTTGTGAGCACTGAATGTGAGTGGGTTTTGGAGCCCAGTGTGTATTTTTTACTTGCCTGCTGGGTGCAAGCTAGAATTAGAAATGATGGCCCACCAGTTTGTGGCTTCATTGTTTCTTTACCAACTGTCTGAATTCAATGCGAACCTGCATGGGACGGGCTGCTGTGTTGCTGGCCGTGGCTTCTGGCTTTACAGTACTTCTAGGCAAAGAAGAGGAGATAGATACTGAAAGGATTTGTGAATGTCTTTGTATTACCTTGAAAGTTTTAACATTTTCTGTAAATCCCCTAGACAAATGATATAATCTTGTTAATGATTGTGTCATGCCCCCTCTCCAACCTGTATGTGTTCAAAGTATATATAACCAGCCTCTGAAATGTACTCATGGCTCAAGATTTGGGACTGCTATGGCCCATGTCAGCCATATGTGGCCGGCATGTTTAGCAAATCTTCTCCTTCAATAAAATTTTTCAAAATTCATCTGGATGGGGTGTCTCTACATCAGCGTTTCTCAACCTGTGGATCACGACCCCGGTGGGATCTCCTAAAGCCATTGAAAAATACATAATGCATATCAGGTATTTACATTCTGAATTATAAATGTAGCAAAATTACAGTTATGAAGTAGCCACCAAAATTGTTTTTTGGTTTGGGGTCACCGCAACATGAGGAACTGTATTGCGGGGTCACGACATTAGAAAGGTTGAGAACCACTGCTCTACATAAACTCAATAGACTGAGGTATGGTGCCTTTCAGAATCTGGAATAGGGTACTTGGTAACATATCATAACTGATATCAAAACAACCATATGAGAAAAAAAATGGCACCCCTACATCCTGACATCCACTGAAAGTACTTTTTTCTAGAAGTTAATAGCTACCCACACCTAATAGAAAACCCTAGAGCTGCCTACAACATAAGGCATCAAGACATTAAGAGAACTAAAAATAACCACCAAAAATATTTGGATATGTAAAGCCAGTATCCAGGGCCACCATCACAATAATCTGGCCCATGCAGGTTCGCATTGGATTCGGACAGTCGGTAAAGAAACAACAAAGCCAAGAACTGGTGGGCCATTACCTTTAATCCTAGCTTGCACCCAGTGGGAAAGTAAAAACACACACTGGGCTCCAAAACCCACTCACATTCAGTGCTCACAAAGCTACTGACTTATCCGAGTTTCCTGAAACAAAGGTTTCTAGCTCACCAGACTTATTCACCTATGTTCCCCATCTCCTTCCTTCTCTCTGCACAAACTCTGCACAAACTAGCTTCTCACTCAACACTCCACCATCTTGGCTGCTCCTCCTGGCCTCCTCCACGTGGCCTTTCTCTGCTCTCTGCTCTCTCCTCTAATGCTAATAATCCCAGGAACCAAGAGAGCAAGCTCCTATTCTGCCCCTATTTTATAGTGTAGAAATCCAAACCCTTAATCCAATATACAAAATAGGGAAGTCTCTAATACAAAGTCACTTCTCTGAGGTATGATAGGATTGTACCACCCCACATTAAAAGGAGTGGGAAAGGCTTAATCCCAAAACCAAGCCCCAGGCTACAAGAATTCTGCCTGCCCACAGCCCACAGAGACAAACATTAATATCACCTGGGCAATGGCCTTCACATGGGAAGTGCCATCTTTAACAAAGTGAGCATAATACATTTTATCTGCCCAACAGGACTTATCCAAGTTTCCTAGAATCAAAGGTTTCTAGCTCAACAGACTTATTCACCTCTGTTCCCCATCTCCTTCCTTCTCCCTGCACAAACTCTGCCATTTTGGCTGCTTCTCCTGGCCTCCTCCATGTGGCCTCTCTCTGCTCTCTAATGCTAATCTCAGGAATCAAGAGCACAAGCTCTTGTTTTGCCCCCATTTTATAGTGTAGAAATCAAAACCTTTAATCCAATATACAAAATAGGTAAGTCTCTAATACAAAGTCACTTATCTGAGACATGATGGGATTGTACCACCCCACATCAAAAAGGGTGGGAAAGGCTTAGTCCTAAAACCAAGCCTCAGGCTACAAGAATTCTGTTTGCCCACAGCCCGCCCCTAATGCACATTAATATCACCTGGGTGACAGGCTTCCATGTGGGCAGTGCCATCTTTAACAATGTGAGCATAATATATTTTATCTGCCCAACATCCACAATACTCCAAATATTCAAAACTATCACGATTACAAGAATGCTTGCCACTTTTTAAAAACTGACCCTACTGGATGATAAACCACCTTCCTACACATTTCAATGAACTAAAAAAGGTGCCATGAACTGCACTAAGGCACCAGAGAACTGTAAAACTTAGTATTCACAATGCCATTTTAAAGGGAAAAGTCAGGCTTTCTGTCCTGTCCTTTCTTTGGAAAATGGAAGAAAAAGAATATAGAGGTCTCCTGACTTACAAGCATGACTAGGGTCATTTGGTTTTAAGTTCTCTGAAATGATTAAGGTTATCAGAGGAGCTCCCTTTTGCTTTCAATAAGAGACAAAATTTACATACCACCCTACACTGATTTTTAGCTCTCCCTCCCTTCCTGGAATCCTGAGAGTGACATGTACCTCTAGGCAAAGGAGGAGAGACAGACACTAAAAGGATTTGTGAATGTCTTTGATTGTATTACCTTGAAATTTTTAATGTTAATCTTGTTAATGTAATGTAAATCTTGTTAATGATTGTGTCATGCTGTCATGCTCCCCAACCTGTATGTGGTCAAAGGGTATATAACCAGCCTCTGAGATGTACTTGAGGCACATGATTTGGGACTTCTATGCCCCGAGTCAACCATATGCGACCAGCATATTTAACAAATCTCCTCCTTCAATAAAATTCTTCAAACTTTATCTGGACTGGGTGTCTCTACGTAAACCCGATGGAGTAAGGTACAGTGCCTTTCAGAATCTGGGGTATGGTACTTTATAACATTACTTTCCTTACAGCTCTTCTGG